>NW_027602420.1:0-17238 GCF_053455715.1 Rhinoraja longicauda
CCTATTTGTGATAAATGTCAATTTCAAGAAGCTAATTTAACTCATATTTTCGTAACTTGTATAAAAATGCAAAACTTCTGGTTGGAGATTTTTTAAATAGTTTCTAAAGTTATTAATAAAAAATTAGATATGGATCCAAAATTAATTATATTAGGATTATCAGAACATACTACAAATTTTACAGCAAGTCAGGTACATTTTCTTGATTACAGTCTAATAACTGCGAAAAAATTAATACTTAAATTTTGGAAAAAACCAATAACCCCCACAATTAAAATGTGGACTACGGAAATGACAGAGACCCTGCATTTGGAAAAAATAAGGTTTGCCTTAATCGACAAACCTGAGTTGTTTTTAAAAATATGGTCTCCATTTATTGAATTTTTAGAAAAGTAAATGGGTTTGGCACAGGACTAAAATAAAAAATTTAAATTAAAAATTGAAACTTGAGTTAGGGGTTGGATGTACAACTGTGGTTATTGTCTCCCGGATCTACTCCCTTTAATTTTTATTGTTAGATCCTTTTTTTAACCCTCTTATTCTCTCTCCCCAAGTTTATAGTTTTTTTTTTCATTTTTACTTTCTCTCTTCAAAAATTTAAAAATTGAAGCTATGTAAGAATTTTGTAACAAATGTGTTTTTTTATTTCTATTTGTACATATGCTTTTCAAAAATAAATTAAAAAAAAAAAAAAAAAAGAACCAAACCCTATGGTACTGTTCATCATTTGCGATGAACTCAACCAATCTCACCTCAGGAATGCACAGGTAACTAAAATCAACATCTCTCTCTCTCCCCCAGCCCACCCCCCTCGGCAGGGCTTAAGCACTCTGGCCTACACGACCAGTAAGTATGCCTGCCGTTCCATTTGTCGCTCCTGCTGGCTTTCAGAAAGATTTAAGAACTAAGCACCAACGAAAAGAGCAACACAGCAGTGGTCTAAGGAGACCAGGGGTCTCCATTAGGTCTGCCCTCAGTCGATGAAGTGGAACTCTTATTAAGCTATTTGCAGTTTTACAGAGCGAATGCACAGTAATCGGTCCGATTGCATAATCGTTGCGGAACATTGAGTTAATATGAAAGCGAATTATCAGGAAATCAACTCAATCGAAGTCCGGGCTGCATACAAAGACTGCGGCAAACCTCAATAATGAGCAGTTAATGGACGACGAAACAAATCTCCATCATCAAACAATACAAATCTTTCATGTCAAAGGAGAATACAAATGCAGTAATCTTGAATAAAGAGACACAACTCAGCGGGTCATGCAGCATCCGTAGAAGCAGCTGACGTAAGTTGAAGATTCGAGGCCATGAGATGGAGCACAAGGCATCAATGATTAGAAAGTTGGAAAGTAAATGATTGGGCCGATCAGTAACAACATGTGAATGTTCCTGTGTAGCGTAGTGCATGGCTGGGGATCAGAGTGAAGATGTTCCGTCTGCCTGTACGGGAGGACTGGATAAAGCTCATGATGGAACAGATGGGGAGTGAGAAGAGAGGTTCCACTGAATGGAATAGACAGAGAGCGGGTGGTGAACAGAGTGGCGTCACTTGGTGTTAAATGTTATCTGGGCATGTTGGGATCTGTCCTCGTCTGGGGTAGGAATCTGCAATAAAGGCACCAGGAAGATGCACTTCCGTTTACAAGGCAACGGATCAGGAATGGAAATTCCATCCCGATGCACAGACGACCTCACAGTGAATAATAATTGCTTATGGGATCCATTTTACTCCAGAACCCCTTCCTGCATCATTTATAGGTTCAAGGTGAATGTGGAAAAGATTAGTATGAAACTGATGGGTAACTTTTTCACGCAAAGGATGGTGGATGTATGGAACAAGCTGCCAGAGGAGGTCGTTGAGGCAGGAACTGTCCAAACATGTAAGAAGCAGTTAGACAAGTACATGGATCGGACAGATTTGGAGGCATATGGGCCAAACGCGGCCAGGTGGGAGTCGTGTAGCTGGAACATGTTGGCCGGTGTGGGCAAGTTGGGCCGAATGGCCTGTTTCCACTCTGTATCATTCTATGACTCTATGAGTCTATGCATGAATTGCTATCGGAATTAAGTATCTGTGCTCTCTGAAGGCAGATTTCCCGTGCATTGGGAATATTGCGGTGATCGGAATCGAACCCCGGCCACCTGCTCGGGATTCAACTGGCGGGGCACCGTTGCCGATTGATGAAAGGAGACGCACAAACAGCACAGTGTTTCCCCCGGAGCGGGAGCCGGAATAATGACAGTCTGGTGCAAAAACTCAGGAAACATAAAATCGGAAATAATGCGAGGATTTCTCACGGAATGATATCGCGCGTCCGGACGCCGTGAGACCAGCGGTCCGCGGTCTGTCGAGGGAAGTGTTCGGTTTCATCAAGAAATGCACGTGACGGCTGTTTATCAATAGAGACATTTAGGTCTCGTCCTAATCAGAATGCTTTGGATGAAAAGGGAGATTCACACTTGGTTAATGTCCTGATCTGAGGCTTTGAAGCAAGATGACCCTGAACGGAACACGAAGGACAAGTGTGATCTCCGCAAGTCAAACAGGGATAAGAGGATTCCAAATCAGGCTGGGCGGTCAATTCAAGCAAGCGGATGCCTTGCGACTGCATTGGCTCTGATGACCACCACGGTTTACGAGCCGAACAATGCATCTCTACTGTTGGATAACCCGCTTTGAACAGGGAAACACTGTTTCATCAATGCGTATTCACCCACCACCCGATGGTTCTGTCTAATATATCCCGATGGCAGAGATCATAAAGCATGGAGACATATAGCGCGCAAACAGGCCGTGCCGCCCAACATCCACGTGTCGATTAAAATGGACCATCTGATCTAATTCGGTTTGCCCATATCCCCGAAAACCTTTCCAAACCGTGTACCCGTCCGTCCAAATGTCCTTCACATTGTGTGTGTCTCAGCATGTTTCTGGGCAGGTTGTTTCACATTTCCTCAACCCTCTGAATGAAATAATTGTCCCTCACGTTAATATTAAACATTAACACCTCTCACCTTAAACCCATGCCCGATCGTGCTTGATTTTCCTACCCTGTTAAATACACTGTGCATTCACTGGATTTATTCCCCTCATACCCTTTTCGCCTGTAGAGGTCACCTCTCAGGCCCCTGTGCTCCTATGCATAAAATCCAAACCTGTCCAACGAAGTCCAGGCCATCGAGTGCTGGCAACATTTTCATCAATCAAGCATGATGGCATCTTTCACGAAAGTCAATTCTCGGTGAGCGGTCGGTCCGAACGAACCATCTGGCCCGGTTTTGAAATTGTGCGCCTTTCAACGTATTCGCCGCCATCTGTAAACATTGTTTTGGTGTCAGTTGCAAACATACTAACTATGAGCGCACAAGTAGAGTTGCTGCCTTACAGAGCTTGCAGCTGAAGACCCGGGTTCGATTCCGACTACGGTGCTGTCTGTTCGCAGTTCGTACGTTCCCCCGTGAATTTTCCCCGAGATTGTTGGTTTCCTTCCACACTCCAAAGACCTACAGGTTTGTAGGTTAATTGGCTTGGTATGAGCCAAGTTCATGTAGGATTGAGTTAATATGCGAGGATCGCTGGTTGAAGCGGACTCGATGCGCCGAAGGGCCTGTTTCCGCGCTGTAAGTTTAGACTTTGGCAAAGGACCGTGATCAGCAGGAGGATAAAACAAATATCTTCCGCCGACCCAGAAAAAAAGTTTCGTATCAAAAGGGAATAAAGATACTAAACCTGGAATCTTGAATCTTGGAGGAACTCAACTGGTCAAGCAGGTCTGTGAAAGCAACAGGTCTGATTCGACGTTTCGGCCCTACTCCCAGTGAGGTCGAGCACAAGGAGCTGATTTATTATAAAATAGGTAAAGGTTTCACTGAGATTGTCAGGGAGAACATGGGATGTGCTGTGTAGCATAGCGTATGACTGAGGGTCGGAATGAGATCTTCCGTCTATCTGTTCGGGAGGACAGGATGAAGGTCCTGACGGAACAAATGGAAAGTGAGGAGAAAGATTCCACAGAGAGAAATATACAGAGGGAGGGTGGTGAACAGACTGACGACACTGAGTGTGAACATATCGTCTGAATGTGGAAATCTGCTCTAGTTAATTGTGGAAAGCTGGAATATGAGAGCAGAAAAACGCACTAATGCTAATATAAGAAAATAACTGCAGAGGCTGGTACAAATCGAAGGTATTTATTCACAAAGTGCTGGAGTAACTCAGCAGGTCGGGCAGCATCTCGGGAGAGAAGGAATGGGTGACGTTTCGGGTCGAGACCCTTCTTCAGACCCTTCACTAATGCTAATGGTATGTTGGCCTTCATAACGAGAGGATTTGAGCATAGGAGTAAAGAGGCCCTTCTGCAGTTGTACCGGGCCCTGGTGAGACCACAGCTGGAGTATTGTGTGCAGTTTTGGTCTCCTAATTTGTGGAAGGACATCCTTGCTATTGTGGTAGGTCCGGAGGATAATCCCCGGGATGGCGGAACTGTCATATGGGGAAAGTTTGTAAAGATTGGGCTTGTCTTCACTGGAATTCAGTAGAAGCTGGCTGCACTGATAACTAGATGGCTGGATAACCAGTGAGCTAGATTTTTAGCCAATAGGATGGACAGCCAGGGAGCACATTAGCTGTCTAGATAGAAACATAGTTTGCTACCTGGGTAGCTAGCTACCCGCATTGCATAACTTGAAAGCTAGATAGCTGGATGTGTAGATAAATGAATAACTAGATTGCAAGATCGCTAGCTAGAGATATAGGCAGCTCTCTGTGGGGTGCGCTCCCTCTCTCGCGAGGCCCACAGAGGGAGATCTAGTCATATCTAGGGTTGTAGATAGCTACCTTGCAAGCTGAAATGACAGATAGATCGCTCACGCCGGCTATATATCTAGATGCCTGGATGACTAGATGGCTAAATTGCTTTCTGGCTAGACGGTTGGAAGGCTAGCTGGCTACTCGGGAAATTGGTCAGATGGGAAGCTGGCTGGCTGGGTAGATGGCGAACTGAATAAAGCCAGATGGCTGGGTGGTCAGATGGCGAGATGGCTTGATAAGTAGATGGCTAGAAGGCTTGATGGCCATCTGGCTAGTTAGCTAGATAGTTTTCTCCGAGATCTTCGGTTTCCTCCCACACTCCAAAGACGTACAGGTATGTAGGTTAATTGACTGGGTAAATGTAAAAATTGTCCCTAGTGTGTGTAGGATAGTGTTAATAGTGTTAGTGTGCGGGGATCGCTGGGCGGCACGGACTTGGTGGGCTGAAAAGGCCTGTTTCCGCGCTGTATCTGAAATATGAAATAATATGAAATACCTTAGCAGCTAGCTAGATAGATAGATGACTTCATGTCTAAATGGCTGGTTAGCTAGGTAGCAATAGGTGGTAGGTAGATAGCTAGATAGCCAGTTTAAGAAATAAATAGCTAGATTCATTGCTACAGAGTTAAATGGATAGATAGCTCTATAATTAAATCTCTATATAGCTCGTTAGACTGCTAGCTAGATAGCTGGATAGCTAGATAGGTGGATTGCTAGCCAACAGGATAGATAACTAGGTAGATAGCTAGATATATAGCTAGCTAAATAATAAGATAGCTCGCTTGGTAAATTCCTACAAGACTAAATAGCTATATAGCTAGGTGGATAGCTAGATAGGGAGATAGATAGACAGTTAGATAGATAGCTAGTTAGTCTGTTAGCTATATAACTAGACAGCTGGATGAATAATCAAATTGATAGGTAGCTGGCTCCCTACATAGGTGGATAGCTGTTTAGCTAGTTAGCATGACAGCTAGGAAGCTGGATATCAAGTTATATAGATTGATTACCAGCGGGAAAGACAGCCAGATAGCGTGTTAGCTTTCTAGATAGTAAAATACCTGCATTGCTAGATAGCTTGAACGCTAGACAGATGGATGGTGTGATAGCTGGATCTCCGTTCAGCAAAAATAGTTAGCTAGTTGCGTAGGCAGCTCTTTGTGGAGTGCGGTCTCTCGCTCGCTCGCTCTCGAGGGGGGGGGGGGGGGGGGGGGGTGAAAGGGAGAACGATAGAGACCTATTTCGATCTAGCTAGATAGATCATAAATCGCTATAAAACTCTCTTGCGATCTGGCTCGTGAGCTATCTACTGGTATAGCTGGCTAGATGCCTAGCTCACAAGCCATCTAGCAAAGCTCCATCAAGCTAAACCGCTATCTGGCCGCCAAAGCTGTTAGCTAACAACCTAGTTATCTAGTTATCTATCTCTCTAGCCCTCAGGCAAGTTAGTGTCCTAGTTATGTTGCTACCAAATAGTTAGCTCTTTACCTATCAATCAAGCTATCTCGAGAACTGGAGTGCTAGCCAGCAGGATAGACTGCCAGACAGCGTGTGAGCTATCTCGATAGCAAGATAGCGAACTACCTAGATAGCTATCTACATGCAATGCTAGACAGCTAGAAAGCTGGATATCTGTATATCAGCTATCAGCGAGATAGCTGGAGATATTGATAGTAAATAGGTAGCTCTCTATCTAGGCAGCTATTTGAGGGGTGCGCTCTCTCTCTCTCTCATCCTCTGTGGGCCTCGTGAGAGAGGGAGATCTTGTTGAGTGGGAACGATAGGTAAGCCATGATAGAATGCAGGAGTGGACTCGATGGGCCTTGGTGCACTAACTCTGCTGCTATGACTTTTGTACCCAGTGTTCTTTTTTAGCAGTGCACTGCAGCATCCTCACACAGCGCACCCCAGTGGATGTACAGTGGCAATAGACTGTGACATCGCTCTCCTGTGGACGAACATCAGCAGCACACGGCAACATCCACACACAGCGCACCTCAGTGCATGTACAGTGGCAATATCCTGTCAGGGCAACATCGATGCACAACAGCCCTCACTGCCTGTACAATATAAGTGCATCGCAGCATCAGCATTGCTTATGATGGACCTTGAGTTCCCAATGCGAAACACGCAAATCGTGGTAGTACGTTTAGAGTAATAAATAAGCCACGTAGAATGCTTGCTATATTTGACAGAGTCATTGAATATCAGTCAGATGTCAATATTCAACTTTAGAGAACTTTACTTCGGCCGCTTTTGCAACATTGTGTACAGTTATGTTCGCTCTCGTTCACGAAGGATATGGGCGCTTCGGAAATCGTGTTCAAGACGTTTACAAGAACATCGCCTGTAGCGTATCGACAACCTGACTTTGGACTGGTTCATCGGAGTTCGGGCAGTAACCTGATAGATTGATAGCAAATTATGAGAGGCAAAGATATGGTAAACAGTCAGAACATTCCTCTCAAGATGGAAATATCAAGTATTGAAGGCCACCCCTTTATGGTGAAAGGGATGAAGTTTAAACGAGGTGTGCGGGGAAAGCAAGGGGCAGTGTGTGCATCGGAGGTCGGCATTGGGTGATAAGGAATAGGAGTAGAATTAGACCATTCGGCCAATCGTCTTATCCGCCAAACTTTTCCCCTCCAAACCCCATTCTCCTGCCTTCTCCCCATAACTTCTGATACCTGTATTAATCAAGAATTTTTCTGTCTACGCCTTTAAATATCCACTAACGTGACCTACACAGCCTGTTGTGGCAAATAATTCCACAAATTCATCACCTTCTGACTAAATAAATTTCTGATCATCTTCAAAAGAGAACGTAGATTAATTCTGAGGAAATGATCTCTTGTCCGAGACGCTCCCACAAGTGGAAACATACTTTCCACATCCACTGGATCTAATCCATTAACATATCTGTATGTTTCAATGAGGTCCACCCTCATACTTCTAAACTCCGAGTGCAAGCCGGGAGCCGACAAACGCTCGCCATAGGTTAACTTATTGCTGGGATCATTCTTGTAAACCTCCTCTGGACCCTCTCCACAGCCAGCACACCTTTCCTCTGATATGGTGCCCAGAATTGCTCACAATATTCCAAATGCGGCCTTCCCAGCGCCTTGTATAGTCTCAACATTACATCCGTGTTTTTGTATACAAGTCCTCTTGAAATAAATGCAAGCATTGACTTTGCTTCCATTAGACAATAGACAATTGACAATAGGTGCAGGAGTAGGCCATTCGGCCCTTCAAGCCAGCACCACCATTCCATGTGATCATGGCTGATCATTTTCACCGATTCAACTTGCAGATAAAAACATTGGGAATCCTTAAGCAGCACTCCCAAGTCCCTTTGCACTTCCGATTTATGGATTATTTCTCCACTTAGACAATAGTCTACGCCATTATTCCTACTACCAAATACTCCGCACTTTGCTACACTATATTCCATCTGCCACTTCTCTGCCCATTCCCCCAACATGTCCAAGTCCTTCTGCGGAGTCCCTGCTTTCTCTAAACAACCTGCCCTTCCACCTCTTTTCGTAACATCCGCAAACTTTGCCACAAAGCCTTCAATCCCCTCGTCCAAATCAAAATAAAAAACGTGGAGTAGCGGACAAACACCGATCCTTGAAGATCTCCACTAGTTACTTTTAGCCAACGAGAAAAAAATCCCCCTTTATTGCCACTCTTTGTCTTCTGCCATCCAGCCAACCAGTTATCCATGCTGGCGTTTGCCCTTTGACGGCATGGGCTCTCATCTTCCTAAGCAGCCATCTTGTGACACCTTATCAAAGGCTTTCTGAAAATCAAAGGAAACAACATCTACTGTCTCTCCTTTGGCTGTCTTGCTATTTACGTCTTCAAATAATTCCAGAAAATTTATCAAACACGACCTTCCCTTCACAAAGCCATGCCAACTTATGCCTATTTCATCGTGCACTTATAAATACTCTGTCACATCATCCTGTATAACGGGTCCTAAAATCTTACAAACCACTCCACTGGTGTTGGAGGCAGATACAATAGTGATATTTAAGACAAGTTCAGATTTTCAGGTAATGAAGGGATATGCATTGTGAGCAGGCAGGTAAGGTTGGTCGTCTCATGTTCGGCATAGCTATTATTAGCCGAAAGTCCTGCCGTGCCTTGTACTTCGTGTAGGAAATAAATGGAGGTGCTGGTTTAAATCGAAGGTAGACACAAAATGCTGGTGTAACTCAACGAGACAGGCAGCATCTCTGGAGAGAAAGAATGGGTGACGTTTCGGGTCGAGACCCTTCTTAAGACTGATGTCGGAGAGGTCGGCGGGAAAGAGATAGAATCTTGTTGGGACAGTGAGACTGGTGGGAGAACTGGGAAGGAGGAGGGATGGAGAGAGAGGGAAGTTGGAGAAGTCAATGTTCATACCGCTGGTATGTTAGCTGCCCAAGCGAAGTATGAGGTGCTGTTCCTCCAATTTGCGCTGGGCCTCACTCTCACAATGGAGGATGCCAAGGACAGAAAGTTCAGATTGGGAATTGGGGAGTGGGGATGAGTTAAAGTGCTGAGCAACCGGGAGATCAGGTAGGACTGTGTGGAGCTGTTCAGCGAAACAATCGCCGAGCCTGCACTTGGTCTCGCCGATATCACTCCAGCAGTACTATCCAACAGTATACCGTTACACCAGTACTACCCCACAGTGCGTCACTCCATCAGTACTATTCCACAGTATACCATTACACCAGTACTACCCTACAGTGCGTCACTCCACCAGTACTACCGCAGAGTGTCACTATCAATTCCATCCCACATTATGTCATAACATTAGTACTACCGCACAGTTTGTCACTCCATTAGTACTACCCCAGAATGTACCATTACATCAATAATACCCTACGTTAGGTCACTCATCAATACTACTTCACAGTCTGTCACTCCATCAGTACTACATGTTACTCCATCAGCGGAACCCAAGAGCGTGTCTCTCTAATCAGTACAACCCCACAGTATGTCATTCCATCATTTCTGCCCCACGGTGTTTCACACTGTCAGTACTACCTTAGGTATGTAATTTCATCCGTACTACCCACAGCTTTCCCCCCTTCAGTAATACCATCGAATGTGTCACTCCATTAGTGCTACCCCAAAATGTACCAGTCCTTCAGTACCAATCCTTCACAGGATGCTAATCCATAAGTACTATCCCACAGCGTGTCACTCCATCAGTACTACCATATCGTCGGTTACTCCATCATTACTGCATCACAACGTGTCATTGATTCGGTACTATCCCATATAATGCCCTTGCATCAGTACTAGCAAATGGATAGTTATTCCAACAGTACTATCCCACAGTGCGTCATTCCATCAGTTCTCCCCCAATGTGTCACTCCATCAGAACTACACTTTGAGTCCTTCCATCAGTACTATAATGTATCATTACATCAGTACCGCCCCATTTAGTTTCACACCATTAATACTATCCGACAGTGTGCCACGACATCAGTACTACCATATCGCTTGTTCCTCCATCAGTACAACCGCACACTGTGTCGCTCTATCAATAATACACCAAACTGTGTCACTCTATCAGTACTATCCAACGGTGTGTCACTCCATCAGTACTACACAATGAGTCCTTCCATCAGTACTACCCCACAGTGTTTCAATCCACCAGTATTACTCTGCTATATGTCTATCCAACAGTACTACACCGCAGGGTATCACACAATCAGTACTCTCCCACAGTATGCTATTGCGTCAGTACTGCCACATAGTGTGCCATTCCATCAGTACTACCACAAAATGTGTCACTCCACCAGCACTGCCCACAGTGTGCCACTGCATCAGTAATAAAATATAGTTTGTTACTCTATCTGTACTACCCTACACTGTGCCACTCCATCAGTTCCTCCCCATTGAGCATCGCACCATCAGGAATATCACACGGGTTATCATTGCATCAGTACTACGCCAGCGTGCAACACTCCATCAGAACAATCCATTATTACTCCATCAGTACTACCACGCAGCGTGTCACTCCATCAGTACTACCCACAGTGTCAACCATCAGTACTTCCTTGCAGTGTCACTCCATCATTATTCCCCACAGTATGTCACACCATCAGCCCTATCTCACTGTATCACTCCATTAGTAATTCCCCACAGTTTCACTCTATTATTATTTCCCCACAATGTCTCACGCCATTAGCACTACCCGATGTTTATCATTCAATCAGGACTATCCCAGTGGGTCACTCCATAAGTGCCACAAATTGTGTCATTCCATCAGTATTACCAAACAGTGTGTCACAGCATTAGTACTACACCACAGTTTGTCATCACCATTGTACTACCGCTCAGTGTGTCACTCCGTCGGTGAAACCACACAGTGTCTCACTGCATCAATACAACTCCATATTGTTACACTACATCGGTACTGCCCCACATCATGTCGCTCCAGTGCAACCCTAGAACGTGTCATTCCATCAGTACTCTCCGCAGTTTTGTCTTCCATCAGTACTCCCCAAAGTGTTTCACACCATCAGGACTACCTCAAATCTGCCATTCCATCCGCATTACCCCACGGTGTTCTAACCCATCGCTGCGACTCCATAGCGTGTAACTCCATCACTATTTCACCACAGTTTTTGATCGCAACAGTACTACCGCACAGCGTGTCAGTCCATCAGTATTACTGCGTCACTCCAACAGAATGTGCTATTACATCCGTGCTACTCCACATTGTGTCATTCCATCAATACACCCCCACAGTACGTCATTACACCAGTACTACTCCACAGTGTTACACTCCATCAGTACAACACTGGAGCATGTCACTCCAACAGTACTACCCTACAATATGTTATTCCATCAGTACTACACCACAGTGATGCACTCACACGCACACGCACAAACAGACACACACACACACACACAAATATCGGCACTCTTACATACTCTACCGCTCTCTCACACGCAGACCCGCATGCAAACGTGCACATTTTGGGATTGAGTGTATCCTTGGATGTTCGCGTCGAGCAGCGCAGCGCAGCGTGGCCGGGAGTGTTCCCGGTGACGGGGCCAATCCCTTCAGTCGGCCCGGTCGGCCCGGCTCGCCCACCGCGGATGGCGATGGGAACCGCGCCTCGGGAGCGAGGTGGGAGCCGCGAGGAAGAGGAAGGCCGCCGAGAACGAAGGGGCGACCCGCCGTGCGGCGGCAGGGAGCGTTTGTAACTTTGTCGGCGTCAAAATGTGGCGACACTTTTGTACTGCCTAGGTGAGGTCTGCGACATGATGTTACCGGGTTGGCTGCAAAACAAAGCATTTCACTCTACCTGGGTACGTGAAAATAAAGTATCATTGAATCATTGAAATTCCTGCAACCGCATACACTAACGCATACACACACACACACACACACACACACACACCGACTCATTTGCACAATCTCACACATTCACACTCGCACTCACGTGCTAACACACTCTTGCACGGACTCGCACACTCGCACTGTCACACACAATCAATATCCAATGCGAGTCAGGCTGCACCTCTGGAGAAATCTAGTTGAGTATGTCAGTTCAGTGCAGTTTATTGTCACGTGTACCGAGGTACCGTGAAAAGCTTTTGTTGCGTGCCACCCAGTCAGCGGAAACAAAATACATTATTACAGCCGAGCCATTTACAGAGTATAGATACATGATAAGGGGATAACGTTCAGTGCAAAGTAAAGCCTGCAAAATCCGATTGAGGATAGTCCGAGGGTCAACAAAGAGGTAGATAGTAGTTCAGCACTGCTTTCTCGTTGTGGTGGGATGATTCCGTTGCCTGATAACAGCTGGGAAGACGCTGTCCCTGAAACTGGAGGTGTGCATTTTCACACTTCTATACATTTTGCATAATGGGAGAGAGGAGAAGCAGGAGTGGCAATGGTGCGACTCGTCCTTGATTATGCTGCTGGCCTTGCCGAGGCGGCGTGGTTTATAAACTGAGTTAATATATGGGAGGTTGCTTTGTGTGATGGTCTGGACAATTCGCAGCAATTTCTTGCGTTCTTGTATGGAGCTGTTCCTAAACAAGCTGTGATGCATCTTGATAAAATACTTTCTATGGTGCATCTGTAGATGTTGGTGAGAGTTGTAGAGGGCACGCCGAACTGGCTAACCCTGCTAAGGACATGGATGGGTGAAGTTTCGGTTCGGCACATTTCTTCAGACTGATTGTGGTGGGACGGGGGAACAGCAGGACAAAGCGAGTTGAACGATAAGCGGGTGAATACCGTTTTCATTGTCAGGTGCGAGGTAAGGGTTGAGCAGGATGGAATTATAAAGAAAGAGGAAGTAATATCGGTTGAAGATGTGGTGGAGGGGATATATTGGTGCGAGTCCGGATGAAGCACGAGGAGGAGCGAGGGGGAAGTGGGAATTTGCACTTAGTTACCTAACATTGGATAATTCAAAGTTCATACCATTAGGAATTCTCTGCCTCAGAGGGCAGTGGAAGCCAATTCTCTGAATGCACTCAGGAGAGAGCTAGATAGAGCTCTTAAGGATAGCGGAGTCAGGGGGTATGGGGAGATGGCAGGAACGGGGTAGTGATTGAGAATGATCAGCCATGATCACTTTGAATGGCGGTGCGTACAGGCTCGGAGGGCCGAATGGCCTCCTCCTGCACCTAATGTCTATTGTTGCAAGGCACCAAGGGCGGAATATGAAGTGGCGTTCTTTCAGTTTGCATGTGTCTTCAGTGTGGAAATAGAGGAAGCAAAGGTCAGAAAGGTCAGTGTGGGAAGGCGAGTTACAACGGGAAGATCCGGGAGGCCTTGACGGAACGACGGTAAGTGTTCGGCTGAACGGTCGCCGAGTCTCCACTTGACGACGCCGATGCAAAGGAGACCATATCTGGAACACCGCATGCAATAGAAGGGATTAGATGAGGTGCATGTGAACATCAGCCTCACCTGGAAGGGCTATTGAAGTGTGAGGGAACGGGGTAGAGAGACATCCCATGGTGGCTGGCCGTTTTAACCGCACTTCCCAAGAAAGGCCTTGGAGAGGGAAATGAGGGCGAGCAGGAGGAGTGTTGGGGAAAAGAGAGAGACAGATAGGGAGTACGGTGATGAAAGGAAGAGATAGCGGAGAAGACGAAATAAGAGATGGAGGGAGAGTTAAGTAACAAAGGGAGAGTGGGAACATGAAAAGAGAGCGGAGTTCAGATCGCGTGGGTTGGCAAAACGGAGCGATGGAAGGGTCAGATAGATAGAAAGAAACGGAGGGATAAATGCAATGGGAGTGAGAAGGAGGGGGTGGGTTAGGAGAGAGCGGTTGACAGAGAGATAGCGGCGTCGAGAGGAAGATTAGAGATGGTAGGAGAGAGTGATAGTTCAGAGAGAGCGACAGCAGTAAGGATGGAGGGAGAGAGAAAGGGAGGAGGGAGATGTGCCGCATCATTCGCTGTTTTATTTGGGTTTCGGACAATTCTGAAGCGACAATGTTTCTGTTCTCTGAGTGTCGTGAGTCTTTCGGTCGTTCCTGCTCAGAGGTGACGAAGGCAGAGAATGTTATTGTCCCGGCGCAAAATCAGACCCACTGCAGGCAAGCAAGGAGTGAATGGTTACCAGCCTCGCCGGGAGTGTGGGGGTGAGGTTGCAGTCAGTTAAGCCGCGATCATATTGAGCGGTGAAGCAGAGTGGACGGGGCATTTTATTGCGAGGTGGTCTGTTGAACTAATTCCTCAATCTGTGGACAAATGTCGCCCAGTCCACCTTCAAACTGGGCACCAGAAGCCCTGAGAGGTTCCCTGGAATTTGGGATTGCCTTAGTGAGTGAAGCGGATTGAAGGAAATCAGACAAACAACACGAGGCGGAGAGTTGAACCTGATGGAGTTTGAAACAATATCCCCTTTGCTGGAACAATGCCGCTCCCAATTTCCATCCCTCAGTATCGCCACCATTCCCAGTCTTTGGAGTTTCTCAATCAATTCCCTGAATAAATCACGACCTGTCTCAGCAGGGATTTCATTTGGCTGATGTCATCTGTTTGCGAATCATTTCAAAATCTCTATATTTTAACTCTGTTGAAACTTCGTTGTCCCGGTGGAGACGGAAAATGGTATAAAATCTCCGGGAGTGTACTGCCCCGGCATTTCAATCCGAGAGATTACCGGTAGATCACGGGGACACGTCGCTGGGCAGAGAACATGTGGGAAAAGGTGTACGAATATTTAGCCGTGGAGAAAATCTTGTACGTGATCATTGCTGCCGTTGGAGTCCCTGGTAAGTGAACAGAACAATTCAAGTTTTATAACTCCGTCCGTTAACCGGTGTTGACCTGATTCTGATCGTGTTACAATATTCCCAACTGATGAGCGTTGAATGTGTAAATTATATCAATCCTCTAAATGAAATATTTTTGAATTAACGCTGTGATTTTTCTCATTCTCACACAGCCGAAACTAACCCTCTTTTTCTCCCAATGCCGGGACCCACTAGAATGTTGTTCTTGCCTTCAGTGGGACCTTGCCCAGAGTTGTCCCAGTGCTCGGGACAGGCAGCTCTCCGGGACGGTGTGACTGGGAAGGGGTTTACATTGTGAAGTTCACTGTGTCTGAGTTATTGATCAGAGTGAACACCCGCTGCTGTGGACACGTCTCACTGTGGAGTCTGTCACAGTCGGATTCCACCGCCTGTTGGTCAATAATTTGACCGAACTCCTGAACCAGTGCCCGCGGATCTACCGGCGTGTGTTGTTACCGAACTGAACTCACTGTGGAATGAATCCATTAACGGAGCCACTCTGCGGCCGGATCCTAAGTTGTCCCTGCCTTCCCTCTGGAACCCTCCTCGTCCCCATCAGATGCCGAGTTCCCAGAGCCCTGGTTAAACGCGGCCGGTCACGGTTAAGTCTGTGAAACCGGCCCCATCAGAGACTGTGAGCGGGTTGACTGTAGACAGGACCATTCCGCCTATTGTAGCGGGCGGCTGCTCGTTCCCTCCCCACCCTTTACCCCGCCCGTCGCCTTATCTCCTCTCCCCTGAAGCAGGCAGGTCGGGCACAGTCGGAGCCGGGTCTGACATTGTTAAACTTGCAGCCGCGCACCGACTCCAACACTCCTGATCTCCAGCTGAAAGTGGAGCCGGTGTTCAGCCCCGGAGACCGTGTTCAGTAATGCCCAGTGTCCGTCCCCTTCTCTTTCCGCAGTGAATTTAGTGGCGATTGTGATCCTGTCCCGGGGAAAGTGCGGCCTCTCCACCTGCACCACTCGCTACCTGGTGGCCATGGCAGCGGCCGATCTACTCACCCTGATCACCGCGGTCACTTTGTTTCGGATCCGATACCATTACTTTAATTGGAGTTTCCTGTCCATCACCCCTGTGTGCCGTGTTAACCTTGTACTGAGGACTGCAGCTACAGACTGTTCTGTCTGGTTCACCGTCACTTTCACCTTTGATCGCTTTGTCGCCATTTGTTGCCAGAAGCTGAAAACTAAATATTGCACCGGGAAAACTGCGGCTGCGGTTCTCGCAACAGCCGGCGTTCTGCTGTGTCTGAAAAACGTTCCCCGCTACTTCACACAGGAACCCCAGACAACCATCGACAATGTCCCGTGGGGCTGTGTCACGGTGGGCAGTTATTACACTGACCCCGGGTGGGTGGCATTTGACTGGATCGACACGGTTTTAACTCCGTTCCTCCCTTTCGCTGTGATCCTGCTGCTCAACGCTCTGACAGTCCGGCACATTCTAGTGGCCAGTCGGGTCCGTCAGGGGCTGAGGGGTGAGAGCAAGGGGGAGAAGCGCAGTGACCCGGAGATGGAGAGCAGGAGGAGGTCTGTGGTTTTACTCTTCACCATCTCCGGCAGCTTCATCCTCCTGTGGCTGGCGCTGTTTGTAAATGACGTATGTTGTAGAATTCGTCTATTATCAGATCACAGGGATTGGGAATGATATGAATGATTCCCAATGGATCTTTAACTTGGGGGTTTGCTGAGGAATCTCAGCTGCTGCACCAACACATTTATTTACGCGGCGACCCAGTCCAAGTTCAGGGAGCAGGTGAAGAGCGCGGTGAAATATCCGCTCACCTCAGCGCTGCGGCTCATTAATAAACCCGCGCCCTGAGCGCATCCCAGAGGGCGGCCGCAGTCTCTCCGCTCCGGGCTCCGGCTCCTCACATTCACCGCCGCATCTTCCAGCTGTCAGTCCCGGGCGGATGATCCCATCGCCGGCCCCGCTCCAGGACCCCCAGCCCCTCACATTCACCCAATCAAAGACGCAGATTAAGCAGAAAAAATAACACCATTGCCTGTCATATATATTGATCATTTTTAATGACAGTCCCTGATCATTGAAGTGTTTATTTCAGTTTCTACCTCCTCATTCTCACCCTCCCGCCCTCCGCACTGGGGACCGGTCAGGGGTAGGGTGGGTGGGCCT
>NW_027602420.1:17738-23829 GCF_053455715.1 Rhinoraja longicauda
CCTTCCATCAGTACTACCCCACAGTGTTTCAATCCGCCAGTATTACTCTGGTATATGTCTATCCAACAGTACTACACCGCAGGGTATCACACAATCAGTACTCTCCCACAGTATGCTATTGCGTCAGTACTGCCACATAATGTGCCATTCCATCAGTACTACCACAAAGTGTGTCACTCCACCAGCACTGCCCACAGTGTGCCACTGCATCAGTAATAAAATATAGTTTGTTACACTATCTGTACTACCCTACACTGTGCCACTCCATCAGTGCCTCCCCATTGAGCATCGCACCATCAGGAATATCACACGGGTTATCATTGCATCAGTACTACGCCAGCGTGCAACACTCCATCAGAACAATCCATTATTACTCCATCAGTACTACCACGCAGCGTGTCACTCCATCAGTACTACCCACAGTGTCAACCATCAGTACTTCCTTGCAGTGTCACTCCATCATATCATTATTCCCCACAGTATGTCACACCATCAGCCCTATCTCACTGTATCACTCCATTAGTAATTCCCCACAGTTTCACTCTATTATTATTTCCCCACAATGTCTCACGCCATTAGCACTACCCGATGTTTATCATTCAATCAGGACTATCCCAGTGGGTCACTCCATAAGTGCCACAAATTGTGTCATTCCATCAGTATTACCAAACAGTGTGTCACAGCATTAGTACTACACCACAGTTTGTCATCACCATAGTACTACCGCTCAGTGTGTCACTCCGTCGGTGAAACCACACAGTGTCTCACTGCATCAATACAACTCCATATTGTTACACTACATCGGTACTGCCCCACATCATGTCGCTCCAGTGCAACCCTAGAACGTGTCACTCCATCAGTACTCTCCGCAGTTTTGTCTTCCATCAGTACTCCCCAAAGTGTTTCACACCATCAGGACTACCTCAAATCTGCCATTCCATCCGCATTACCCCACGGTGCGACTCCATAGCGTGTAACTCCATCACTATTTCACCACAGTTTTTGATCGCAACAGTACTACCGCACAGCGTGTCAGTCCATCAGTATTACTGCGTCACTCCAACAGAATGTGCTATTACATCCGTGTTACTCCACATTGTGTCATTCCATCAATACACCCCCACAGTACGTCATTAAACCAGTACTACTCCACAGTGTTACACTCCATCAGTACAACACTGGAGCATGTCACTCCATCAGTACTACCCTACAATATGTTATTCCATCAGTACTACACCACAGTGATGCACTCACACGCACACGCACAAACAGACACACACACACACACAAATATCGGCACTCTTACATACTCTACCGCTCTCCCACACGCAGACCCGCATGCAAACGTGCACATCTTGGGATTGAGTGTATCCTTGGATGTTCGCGGCGAGCAGCGCAGCGCAGCGTGGCCGGGAGTGTTCCCGGTGACGGGGCCAAGCCCTTCAGTCGGCCCGGTCGGCTCGGCTCGCCCACCGCGGATGGCGATGAGAACCGCGCCTCGGGAGCGAGGTGGGAGCAGCGAGGAACCGCAGAGAGCGAGGTGGACCGTCGGAGAGCGAGGAAGGCCGCCGAGAACGAAGGGGGCGACCCGCCGTGCGGCGGCAGGGAGCGTTTGTAACTGTCGGCGTCAAAATGTGGCGACACTTTTGTACTGCCTAGGTGAGGTCTGCGACATGATGTTACCGGGTTGGCTGCAAAACTAAGCATTTCACTCTACCTGGGTACGTGATAATAATGTATCATTGAAATTCCTGCAACCGCATACACTAACGCATACACACACACACACACACACACACACACCGACTCATTTGCACAATCTCACACATTCACACTCGCACACACGTGCTAACACACTCTTGCACGGACTCGCACACTCGCACTGTCACACACAATCAATATCCAATGCGAGTCAGGCTGCAGCTCTGGAGAAATCTAGTTGAGTATGTCAGTTCAGTGCAGTTTATTGTCACGTGTACCGAGGTACCATGAAAAGATTTTGTTGCGTGCCACCCAGTCAGTGGAAACAAAATACATTATTACAGCCGAGCCATTTACAGAGTATAGATACATGATAAGGGGATAACGTTCAGTGCAAAGTAAAGCCTGCAAAATCCGATCAAGGATAGTCCGAGGGTCAACAAAGAGGTAGATAGTAGTTCAGCACTGCTTTCTGGTTGTGGTGGGATGATTCCGTTGCCTAATAACAGCTGGGAAGACGCTGACCCTGAAACTGGAGGTGTGCATTTTCACACTTCTATACATTTTGCATAATGGGAGAGAGGAGAAGCAGGAGTGGCAATGGTGCGACTCGTCCTTGATTATGCTGCTGGCCTTGCCGAGGCGGCGTGGTTTATAAACTGAGTTAATATATGGGAGGTTGCTTTGTGTGATGGTCTGGACAATTCGCAGCAATTTCTTGCGTTCTTGTATGGAGCTGTTCCTAAACCAAGCTGTGATGCATCTTGATAAAATACTTTCTATGGTGCATCTGTAGACGTTGGTGAGAGTTGTAGAGGGCACGCCGAACTGGCTAACCCTGCTAAGGACATGGATGGGTGAAGTTTCGGTTCGGCACATTTCTTCAGACTGATTGTGGTGGGACGGGGGAACAGCAGGACAAAGCGAGTTGAACGATAAGCGGGTGAATACCGTTTTCATTGTCAGGTGCGAGGTAAGGGTTGAGCAGGATGGAATTATAAAGAAAGAGGAAGTAATATCGGTTGAAGATGTGGTGGAGGGGATGTATTGGTGCGAGTCCGGATGAAGCACGAGGAAGAGCGAGGGGGAAGTGGGAATTTGCACTTAGTTACCTAACATTGGATAATTCAAAGTTCATACCATTAGGAATTCTCTGCCTCAGAATGCAGTGGAGGCCAATTCTCTGAATGCACTCAAGAGAGAGCTAGATAGAGCTCTTAAGGATAGCGGAGTCAGGGGATATGGGGAGAAGGCAGGAACGGGGTAGTGATTGAGAATGATCAGCCATGATCACTTTGAATGGCGGTGCGTACAGGCTCGAAGGGCCGAATGGCCTCCTCCTGCACCTATTGTCTATAGTCTATTGTTGCAAGGCACCAAGGGCGGAATATGAAGTGGCGTTCTTTCAGTTTGCATGTCGCTTCAGTCTGGCAATGGAGGAAGCAAAGGACAGAAAGGTCAGTGTGGGAAGGCGAGTTACAACGGGAAGATCCTGGAGGCCTTGACGGAACGACGGTAAGTGTTGGGCCGAACGGTCGCCGAGTCTCCACTTGATCACGCCGATGCAAAGGAGACCATATCTGGAACACCGCATGCAATAGAAGGGATTAGATGAGGTGCATGTGAACATCAGCCTCACCTGGAAGGGCTATTGAAGTGTGAGGGAACGGGGTTGAGAGACATTCCATGGTGGCTGGCCGTTTTAACCGCACTTCGCAAGAAAGGCCTTGGAGAGGGAGGTGAGGGCGAGCAGGAGGAGTGTTGGGGAAAAGAGAGAGACAGATAGGGAGTACAGTGATGAAGGAAGAGATAGCGGAGAAGACGAAAGAAGAGATGGAGGGAGAGTTAAGTAACAAAGGGAGAGTGGGAACATGAAAAGAGAGCGGAGTTCAGATCGCGTGGGTTGGCAAAACGGAGCGATGGAAGGGTCAGATAGATAGAAAGAAACGGAGGGATAAATGCAATGGGAGTGAGAAGGAGGGGGGGTTAGGAGAGAGAGGTTGACAGAGAGATGGCGGAGCCGAGAGGAAGAATAGAGATGGTAGGAGAGAGTGATAGTTCAGAGAGAGCGACAGCAGTAAGGATGGAGGGAGAGAGAAAGGGAGGAGGGAGCTGTGCCGCATCATTCGCTGTTTTATCTAAGTTTAGGAAAATTCTGCGGCGGCAATGTTTCTGTTCTCGGACTGTCGTGAGTCTTTCAGTCGTTCCTCCTCAGAGGTGCTAAAGGCAGAGAATGTTATTGTCCCGGAGCAAAATCAGACCCAATGCAGGCAAGCCAGGAGTGAATGGTTACCAGCCTCGCCGGGAGTGTGGTGGTGAGGTTGCAATCAGTTAAGCCGCGATCATATTGAGTGGTGAACCAGAGTGGAAGGACCATTTTATTGCGAGGTGGTCTGTTGAACTAATTCCTCAATCTGTGGACAAATGTCACCCCGTCCACCTTCAAACTGGGCACCAGAAGCCCTGAGAGGGTCCCTGGAATTTGGGATTGCCTTAGTGAGTGAAGCGGATTGAATGAAATCAGACAAACAACATGAGGCGGAGAGTTGGACCTGATGGAGTTTGAAACAATATCCCCTTTGCTGGAACAATGCCGCTCCCAATTTCCATCCCTCAGGATCGCCACAATTACCAGTCTTTGGAGTTTCTCAATCAATTCCCTGAATAAATCACGACCTGTCTCAGCAGGGGTTTCACTTGGCTGATGTCATCTGTTTGCGAATCATTTCAAAATCTCTATTTTTAATTCTGTTGAAACTTCACTGTCCCCGGTGGAGACGGAAAATGATATAAAGTCTCCGGGAATGTTCTGCCCTAGCATTTCATCCCGAGAGATTACCGTAGCTCACGGGGACACGTCGCTGGGCAGAGAACATGCACAGTGAGAAGCTGAATGAATATTACGCCGTGGAGAAAATATTGTACGTGATCATTGCTGCCGTTGGAGTCCCTGGTAAGTGAGCAGAACAATTCAAGTTTTATAACTCCGTCTGTTAACCGGTGTTGACCTGATTCTGACGTGTTACATGATTCACAACTGATGATAGTTGTACAAGAATATGTGGAGTATGTCCATCCTCTCAGTGAAATATCTTTGAAATAACCCTGTGATTTTTCTTATTTTCAGACAGCCGAAACTAACCCTCTTTTTCTCCCACTGCCGGGACCCACTAGAATGTTGTTCTTGCCTTCAGTGGGACCTTGCCCAGAGTTGTCCCAGTGCTCGGGACAGGCAGCTCTCCGGGACGGTGTGACTGGAAGGGATTTTCATTGTGAAGTTCCCTGTGTCTGAGTTATTGATCAGAGTGAACACCCGCTCCTGTGGACACGTCTCACTGTGGAGTCTGTCACAGTCGGATTCCACTGCCTGTTGGTCAATAATTGGATCTATCACCTGAACCAGTGGCCGCGGATCTACCGGCGTGTGTTGTTACCGAACTGAACTCACTGTGTAATGAATCCATTAACGGAGCCACTCTGCTGCCGGATCCTGCCTTCCCACTGGAACCCTCCTCTTCCCCATCAGATGCCGAGTTCCCAGAGCCCTGGTTAAACGTGGCCGGTCACGGTTAAATCTGTGAAACCGGCCCCATCAGAGACTGTGAGCTGGGTTAACTGTCGACAGGACCATTCCGCCCATACTAGCGGGCGGCTGCTCGTTCCCTCCCCGCCCTTTACCCCGCCCGTCGCCTTATCTCCTCTCCCCTGAAGCAGGCAGGTCGGGCACAGTCGGAGCCGGGTCTGACATTGTTAAACCTGCAGCCGCGCACCGACTCCAACACTCCTGATCTCCAGCTGAAAGTGGAGCCTGTGTTCAGCCCCGGAGACCGTGTTCAGTAATGCCCAGTGTCCGTCCCCTTCTCTTTCCGCAGTGAATTTAGTGGCGATTGTGATCCTGTCCCGGGGAAAGTGCGGCCTCTCCACCTGCACCACTCGCTACCTGGTGGCCATGGCAGCGGCCGATCTACTGGCCCTGATCACCGAGGTCATTTTGTATCAGATCCGATCTCATTACTTTTATTGGAGTTTCCTGGCCATCACCCCTGTGTGTAGTGTTAACGATGTACTGCAGTTTGCAGCTACAGACTGTTCTGTCTGGTTCACCGTCACTTTCACCTTTGATCGCTTTGTCGCCATTTGTTGCCAGAAGCTGAAAACAAAATATTGCACCGGGAAAACTGCGGCTGCGGTTCTCGCAACAGCCGGCGTTCTGCTCTGTCTGAAAAATGCTCCCCGCTACTTTACAAAGGAACCCGGGACATTCATCGACAATGTCCCGTGGGGATGTGACATGGTGGACAGTTATTACACCGACCCCAGGTGGGTGGCATTTGACTGGATCGATACGGTTTTAACTCCGCTCCTCCCTTTCGCTGTGATCCTGCTGCTC
>NW_027602420.1:24329-30570 GCF_053455715.1 Rhinoraja longicauda
ACACAGACCCAAACACAAACCCAAACACAGACCCAAACACAAACCCAAACACAGACCCAAACCCAAACACGGACCCAAACACAGACTCAAACACAGACCCAAACACAAACCCAAACACAAACCCAAACACAGACCCAAACACAAACCCAAACACAAACACAGACCCAAACACAAACCCAAACACAAACCCAAACACAAACCCAAACACAAACCCAAACACAAACCCAAACACAAACACAGACCCAAACATCGCAGGGTGTTGCAATATTTCTTTAATGCAAGGCCATCACTGCATTTAACTTTGCAGCAGTCTGCAATGTTATCATAATACGATGCATTAGTTGCATTGAACATTTGAGAGATTTTGCATGATTATTACAATGATTTTAATGCGTTTAATACCCCGGAACAGCTGCAATTTTGCTTTAATGCAAGGCCTGCGCTGCATTTAACATTGCAGGAGCCTGCAAAGCTGTTCTAATGCGTTGCATTAATTGCATTTAACATTTGAGAGGTTTTGCAAAATTATTGCAATTAATTTTATTGCATTTAACATCCCAGGGGTTGCAATATTGCTTTAATGCAACGCCAGCGCTGCATTTAACAATGCAGCAGCCTGCAAAGTTATCCTAATACAATGCATTAGTCGCATTAGTCGCATTTAACATTTGAGAGGTTTTGCAGGATTATTATTGCATTTCACATCGCAGGGTGTTGCAATATTTCTTTAATGCAAGGCCATCACTGCATTTAACTTTGCAGCAGTCTGCAATGTTATCATAATACGATGCATTAGTTGCATTTAACATTTGAGAGGTTTTGCAAAATTATTGCAATTTTATTGCATTTAACATCAAACACAAACCCAAACACAAACCCACACACAGACCCAAACCCAAACCCAAACACAAACCCAAACCCAAACACAAACCCAAACACAAACCCAAACACAGACCCAAACACAGACTCAAACACAGACCCAAACACACACCCACACACAGACACACACACACAGACACACACACAGACACACACAGACCCACACACATCAGACACACTTCCCGGAAGCACTTCCAAATGCCGGATAGTCTCCTCCCTGCGCTGGAGGTTCCGCTACGTGCCGGGGGCAGTATATACAATAATAATACTATAGTAATAATAATTAATATTATTAATAATAATAAGAATTAATCAAAGATTGATCGATCGATGGGTGGGTGGGTGGATGAATGTCAGGAGGAACCGTACACCAATAAAGATTTTAATGCGTTGCATCAGTTGCATTTAACATTTGAGTGGTTTTGCATGATTATTGCAATTAATTTTATTGCATTAAACATCCCAGGAGGCTGCAATATTTCTTTAATGCAAGGCCATCACTGCATTTAACTTTGCAGCAGTCTGCAATGTTATCATAATACGATGCATTAGTTGCATTGAACATTTGAGAGATTTTGCATGATTATTACAATGATTTTAATGCGTTTAATACCCCAGCTGCAATTTTGCTTTAATGCAAGGCCTGCGCTGCATTTAACATTGCAGGAGCCTGCAAAGTTGTTCTAATGTGTTGCATTAATTGCATTTAACATTTGAGAGGTTTTGCAAAATTATTGCAATTAATTTTATTGCATTTAACATCCCAGGGGTTGCAATATTGCTTTAATGCAACGCCAGCGCTGCATTTAACAATGCAGCAGCCTGCAAAGTTATCCTCATACGATGCATTAGTCACATTTAACATTTGAGAGGTTTTGCAGGATTATTATTGCATTTCACATCGCAGGGTGTTGCAATATTTCTTTAATGCAAGGCGATCACTGCATTTAACATTGCAGCAGCCTGAAAAGTCATCCTAATGCGATGCATTTGTTGCATTTAACATTTGAGAGGTTTTGCAATATTATTGCAATTAATTTTATTGCATTTAACATCCCAGGGGTTGCAATATTGCTTTAATGCAACGCCAGCGCTGCATTTAACAATGCAGCAGCCTGCAAAGTTATCCTAATACGATGCATTAGTCGCATTTAACATTTGAGAGGTTTTGCAGGATTATTATTGCATTTCACATCGCAGGGTGTTGCAATATTTCTTTAATGCAAGGCGATCACTGCATTTAACATTGCAGCAGCCTGAAAAGTCATCCTAATGCGATGCATTTGTTGCATTTAACATTTGAGAGGTTTTGCAAAATTATTGCAATTAATTTAATGTATATAACATCCATTGGGGGTAGCTAGGTGACTTTAATGCAAGGCCATCACTGCATTTAACATTGCAGCAGCCTGCAAAGTTATCCTAATGCGATGCATCAATTGCATTTAACATTTGAGAGGTTTTGCATGATTATTGCAACAGACCCAAACACAAACCCAAACCCAAACACAAACCCAAACCCAAACCCAAACACAGACCCAAACACAGACCGAAACACAGACCCAAACACAAACCCAAACACAAACCCAAACACAAACCCAAACACAAACCCACACACAAACCCAAACACAAACCCAAACACAAACCCAAACACAGACCCAAACACAGACCGAAACACAGACACAAACACAAACCCAAACACAAACCCAAACACAAACCCAAACACAGACCCACACACAGACCCACACACAAATATAAGTCAAGTCAAGTCAAGTCAAGTCAAGTCAATTTATTTGTATAGCACATTTAAAAACAACCCACGTTGACCAAAGTGCTGCACATCTGACTAGGGAAAAAAAAGAAACATACAGTGGCAGTCTTACATGCCCTACCGCTCTCTCACACGTAGACCCGCATGCACACGTGCACATTTTGGGATTGAGTTTATCCTTGGATGTTCGCGTCGAGCAGCGCAGCGCAGCGTGGCCGGGAGTGTTCCCGGTGAGCGGGGCCAAGCCCTTCAGTCGGCCCGGTCGGCCCGGCTCGCCCACTGCGGATGGCGATGAGAACCGCGCCTCGGGAGCGAGGTGGGAGCCGCGAGGAACCGCAGAGTGCGAGGTGGACCGTCGGAGAGCGAGGAAGGCCGCCGAGAACGAAGGGGCGACCCGCGGAGCGGCGGCAGGCATGGAATACAACTATCCGGCTAACGTTTGTAACTTTGCCGGCGTCAAAATGTGGCGACACTTTTGTACCGCCTAGGTGAGGTCTTCTACATGATGTTACCGGGTTGTCTGCAAAACTAAGCATTTCACTCTACCTGGGTCCGTGATAATAAGGTATCACTGAATCATTGAAATTCCTGCCACCGCATACACTAACGCATAGACACACACACCGACTTATTTGCACAATCTCACACATTCACACTCGCATACACGTGCTAGCACACTCTTGCACGGACTCGCACACTCACACTGTCACACACAATCAATATCCAATGCGAGTCAGGCTACACCTCTGGAGAAATCTAGTTGAGTATGTCAGTTCAGTGCAGTTTATTGTCACGTGTACCGAGGTACCGTGAAAAGACTTTGTTGCGTGCTGCCCAGTCAATGGAAACAAAATACTTCATTACAGTCGAGCCATTTACAGAGTATAGATACACGATAAGGGGATAACGTCCAGTGCGAGGTAAAGCTTGCAAAATCCGATCGAGGATAGTCCGAGGATCAACAGAGGTAGATAGTAGTTCAGCACTGCTTTCTGGTTGTGGTGGGATGATTCCGTTGCCTGATAACAGCTGGGAAGGCACTGTCCCTGAAACTGGAGGTGTGCATTTTCACATTTCTGTACATTTTGCCTGATGGGACAGAGGAGAAGCAGGAGTGGTAAGGGTGCGACTCGTTCTTGATTATGCTGCTGGCCTTGCCGAGGAAGCGTGGTTTATAAATTGAGTCAATATATGGGAGGTTGCTTTGTGTGATGGTCTGGACAATTCGCAGCAATTTCTGGCGTTCTTGTATGGAGCTGTTCCCAAACCAAGCTGTGATGCATCTTGATAAAATACTTTCTATGGTGCATCTGTCGAAGTTGGTGAGAGTTGTAGAGGGCACGCTGAACTGGCTAAGCCTGCCAAGGACATGGATGGGTGAAGTTCGGATCGAGACCCTTCTTCAGACTTATTGTGGTGGGAAGGTGGAGAAGGCTGGAACAGCAGGACAAAGCGAGTTGAATGATGAGTGGGTGAATACCGTTTTCATAGTTAGGTGGTTGAGACCAGAGGTTAAAAGATAAAAGTTGCGAGATAAGGATTGAGCAGATTGAAAATATAAAGAGAGAGGAGGGAATATCGGTTGAAGATGGAGGTGGAGGGGATTAACAAGTGCGAGTCCGCGTGAAGGAAGAGATAGAGCGAGGGAAAAGCGTGAAGTTGCACTTTAGTTACCTGGCATTTGCTAATGTTCATACCATTAGGTTGCAAGGTTCCCAAGCGGACTATGAAGCGGCGTTCTTTCTGTTTTAATGTAACCTCTCTGGCGCTGGTGGAGGCCCAGGACAGAAAGGTCAGTGTCCGAGGGGGAGTTACAATGGCTTGCAACGGGGAGATACAGCAAGCCTTAGCAGAACGAGGGTGAGTGTTCGACAAAACGGTCGCCGAGTCTCCATTTCATCACGCCGATGTAAAGGAGGCCATATCTGGAACACCACATGCAGTAGATGAGATTAGAGGAGGTGCAGGTGAACATCTGTCTCACCTGGAAGGGCTTCTCGAGCGTGAGGGAAGGGGTTTAGGGACAGCTGTTACATCCCATGGTGGCTAACCGTTTTAACTGCACTTGCCAAGAAAGGCTTTGGAAAGAGAAGTGATGGTAAGTGATGGAGAGGTGAGGAAATGGATAGAGAAATAGGTCGTACAAAGATAAAAGGGAGAGATAGGGGAGAAGACGAATGAAGAGGTGGAGGGAGAGTGAACGGTCAAAGGGAGAGTGGGAAAATGAGGAGAGAGGGGAGTTCAGAGCGAGTGGGTTGGCAAAAGGGGGAGAGGGAAGCATTAGAGAGATACAGGGAGAAGGAGGGAGAGATGCAGTAAGAGTGGGAGGGGAAAGAGGTTGGCAGAGAGCGGGCGGCACAGAGAGGGAGAATAGAGAGTGTAGGGGCGAGAATAACAGTTCAGAGAGAGAATAGCAGTAAAGATGGAGAGAGAGAGAAAGAGAGGAGGGAGAGATGTTGCATCATTCGCCGTGTGTTCTACTTTTAAGACAATTCTGAGACGGCAATGGTTCTGTTCACTGAGTGTCGTGAGTCTTTGGGTCGTTCCTCCTCAGAGGTGATGAAGGTAGAGAATGTTGTTGTCCCAAGGCAAAGCCAGATCCATTCCAGGCAAGCAAGGACTAAATGCTTACTAGGGGTCGCCGGGAGTGTGGGGTTGAGGTTACAATCAGTTCAGCCGCGATCACATTGAGTGTTAAAACAGAGTGGACGGGCCATTTTAGTCTGATGTGATCTGTTGAACTAATTCATCACGCTGACAAAGGCTGTCTAGTCCACCTTTAAACTGGGCACCAGAAGCATTGAGACGGTCCCTTAAATTTGGGATTGCCTTGCTGAGTGAAGGAAATCAGATAAACAACACGAGGTGGAGAGTTGGACCAGATGGAGTTTGAACCAATATCCCCTTTGCTGGAAAAATGCCGCTCCCAATTTCCATCCCCCAGTATCGCCACAATTCCCAGTCTTTGGAGTTTCTCAATCAATTCCCTGAATAAATCACGACCTGTCTCAGCAGGGATTTCACTTGGCTGATGTCATCTGTTTGCGAATCATTTCAAAAGCTCTATTTTTAATTCTGTTGAAACTTCACTGTCCCGGTGGAGACGGAAAATGGTATAAAATCTCCGGGAATGTTCTGCCCCGGCATTTCATTCCGAGAGATTACCGGTAGTTCACGGGGACACGTCGCTGGTCAGAGAACATGTGGGAAAAGGTTTGGGAATATTTAGACGTGGAGAAAATCTTGTACGTGATCATTGCTGCCGTTGGAGTCCCTGGTAAGTGAACAGAACAATTCAAGTTTTATAACTCCGTCCGTTAACCGTTGTTGACCTGATTCTGATCGTGTTACATGATTCACAACTGATGATCGTTGTACAAGAATATGTGAAGTATATCAATGCTCTCAGTGAAATATTTTTGAATTAACGCTGTGATTTTTCTTATTTTCAGACAGCCGAAACTAACCCTCTCTTTCTCCCACTGCCGGGACCCACTAGAATGTTGTTCTTGCCTTCAGTGGGACCTTGCCCAGAGTTGTCCCAGTGCTCGGGACAGGCAGCTCTCCGGGACGGTGTGACTGGGAAGGGGT
>NW_027602420.1:31070-36500 GCF_053455715.1 Rhinoraja longicauda
AGGGGAAGGAGGAGAACTGGGCGGCGATACCCGCAAACGCGCAGGCGAAGGAGGGGAAGGGGGCTGGGGCGAGCCGGGCACAGACAGCCGAGACGGCGAAGGTTGGGGCACGCGAGGATGGACGGGAGCAGGAGGCACATCAGGCACCGGGGACTGGACGGGAGGTGAATACGGGACCGCGGGAGGCGGTGCAGGCTCGTTGACCAGCATCAGGTGCTGGCGGGTACGACGGTACACGGTGCCCTCGTAATTAACCAGGTACGACCGTGGAGAGTCAGCATTGCCGACGACCACGGCCAGCCGGTGGTGACCCGAGGCGGACTCCATCCGGACAACCTGGCCAGCGAACAGAGGGGGAAGGGGACGGGACGATTTGTCAAAGGAGCGCTTCTGAATGACTTGCTTTTCGATGATGCGCTCCTTGACAGCGGCAGGGCTGCGAGCCGTTGGTTTCAGGGATTGCTGGGAGACGGGGATGGGGGGTCTAGTGGTGCGGGACATGAGGCGCTGGGCAGGGGAACCGAGCGCGGGGTCCCGGGAGATGTTGCGGAGGTTGAGGAGGGCAAGGTACAAGTCAGAACTGGCAAGCCGACAACGTTCCATCAGTTCCTTCGCGCTGCGGACAGCGCGCTCTGCAAGTCCATTGCTTTGCGGGTACTCGGGGCTGCTGGTGATGTGGCGAAAGTTCCACAGGGTGGCGAAAGCGGCAAACTCCGCGCTGGTAAACTGGCTGCCGTTGTCGGACTGGAGAGATACCGGGGAACCAAAGGTAGAGAAGTGGCGGCGAAGCTTCCCGATGACGGCAGCAGACGTGAGGGACGGCAGCAGGTCCACCTCGAACCAGCTGGAGTAGGAGTCCACCAGGACCAGGTAGTGTTTGCCACGCCACTCGAAAATGTCGGCGGCAACAGCCATCCACGGCAACTCGGGAGCCGGCTGCTGCAGGAGAGGCTGGCGCTGCTGATGAGGTAGTAGGCGGTTGCAGGCAGCGCAGGCGGAGACCCTGTCCCGGATGTCCCGAACCATGCCAGGCCAGTAAAATTGTGCTTGGGCCTGGGATAAAGTGGCCTCCACCCCGGGGTGTCCGTTGTGGGCAGTCTGAAAGTAGTGATCTCGCAGCGCGGCCGGCACCACGACCTTGTGACCCTTCACCACCACGCCCTCGTGCAGCACCAGTTCATCCAGAACCAGGAAGTAGGGCACGGCACCAGCCGGCAGGGAAGACCGTCGGTCAGGCCAGCCACGGCGGATGACGCTCTCAAGCTGTTGCAGGGCAGGATCAGCGGCAGTGTGTGTGACCAGGGACTGCATCTGCCAAGATGGAACGATGTTGACGTTCAACACCATCAGGTCAGCCGATTCGTACGGATGGCGGGAAATGGAAGGTAGTGGGGCACGGGACAAAGTGTCTGCCACGAACATCTCCTTGCCCTTGCGGTACACGATATCGAAGGTAAAGCGCTGAAGCTGCAGCATCATTCGCTGCAAACGGGACGAGGCTGCGTGGATGGGCTTTTTCAAAATAGAGACCAGCGGTTGGTGGTCAGTTTCGATGGTGAAGGTGTTGCCCAGAACGTAGTCTTTGAATTTGGAGCACGCGAATACCACGGCAAGGAGCTCCTTTTCAATCTGGGCGTAGCACTGTTCAGCAGGGGTCATTGTGCGAGAGGCATAGGAGACGGGCAGCTGCCGGTCGTCATAAAGCTGCAGGCAGGCAGCACCAAGGCCGAACCGAGATGCATCGCAGGTGAGGACGATTGGCCTGTTCAGGTCGAAAAACTGCAAAGTGGGGGTCCGTGCGAGTCTGGACTTCAGGGCCACGAAGGTCGACTGGTGGTGCGGGAGCCAGACCCAGGCATAGTCCTTCATGGCCAGCTCCCTCAGGGGGGCACTCAGTTCGCTGAGGTCGGGTATGAACTTGCCTAAGTAGTTGACCATGCCCAGAAAGCGCTGCAGGCCGGGCACGTCAGTGGGAGCGGGCATTTCGGTGATCGCCGCCGTCTTCTCGGGGTCTGGCTTCAGGCCCCCCGCCGTGAAAACATGGCCAACGTAGGTGACTTCCTCAACGCGGAATCGACACTTCCGTTGATTAAGTTTGAGATTGATCTCACGAGCCCTGTCCAGGACTTGGCGGAGGTGTCGGTCGTGCTCAGCGACGTCCCTCCCGTACACCAGGATGTCATCCACAATGATGGCGCACGGCAACCCGGCAAACAGCTGCTCCATTGTACGCTGGAAAACCTCGCTTGCTGAGTTGATCCCAAAAGGCATGCGGAGGAAACGGAACCTGCCAAAAGGTGTGCTGAAGGTGGTCAGGAAGGAGGAACGTGCATCCAAAGGGATCTGCCAAAAGGAGCTCTTGGCATCTAGGACCGAGAAAACTGTGGCTGGACCGACCTGTGCCGCGACGTCCTCCACCGTCCGCATGGGGTAGTGCGGGCGTTTGATAGCCAGGTTCAGGTCTTTTGGGTTGTTGCAGATCCTGATCTCGCTCGCATCTTTCTTGGCAGCGACCACCATGGTGGAGACCCACTGGGTGGGGGCACTCACCTCCTTGAGGATGCCCATGTCCACCATGCCACGTAGTGTGGACTCCACGCGGCCCTTCATGGCAAAAGACACACGGTGGGCCGGTCTAACCACCGGGTTGACCCCCGGGTCAACAACGATCTTGTAGGCACAGGGCAGCTTCCCCAGGACGTCATCAAATCGGTCGGGATACTCGATCAGGGGGTCCATGGGGGCCTGCACCAGGTGGATGTCGCGGTGGAATGAAACCAAGCCAAAGTCCTGGCATGCACGGGCGCCCAGCAGGGTGACGTTGTCAGATGCTAGCAGGAGGAACGTGAGGGGCCGAGAGGTCTCCAGAACAGTACAGATAACCGTTGCCTTCCCCACGGCAACCAGAACACCTCCCCCATAGGCATGAAGGCGGGAGTCGTCAGGAGTAACCCTCTCCCCCGAGCTTATCTGCTCGAAGAGGCCAACAGACATAACATTTGCAAAAGCACCAGTATCGACCTTCGCAGGGAAGGAGTGTCCATTGACAGTAACATGCACGGAAGGATCCGTTATCAACGCAGGTGCACCCAAAAGCGAAAACACTGTATCTGGATCGGGGAGTTCCTCGTGTTGGTACTGGGAACCGGTTGCGCTATCACTGTTCGCAAGGTTGTTTAGACTCCTTCTAGGAGCAGGGACAGGTCTCCCACGAGAACGACAAGCTGCAGAAAAGTGGTTCAGTTTCCCGCAGGAATTACAAGTTTTGCCCTGCGCTGGGCAAACGTTGAACTGGTGTGACGAGAAGTTGCAGTTTGGGCATCGGCGAGGGGTGACCATAGTGGGCGCGGAGGGGGCGACCCTGGCCGGCGGAGCATTTAGCCGCCGGCGGCCGGTGAAATTTATGTCATGGGACGCCGGCCGAGATACTGAGGCAACAGCAGAGGCCATGCGTGCGGCATGCACGGCGTCCTTTAGCGACAGGTCAGGCTTCATCAGGAGCTCGTCACGCAGCCTGGAGTTTAGGAGACCGTTGACCAGGACGTCCCTGATCATCTCGTCGGGTGTGATCTTATCAAGGCGGCACCGCCGAGCCATATGCCTCAAAGAAGCAATGAAGGCGTCAACGTGCTCCCCTGGATTCTGACGACGCGTGAAAAAGTTAAAACGCTCGATAATGTTATTGGTGGGTATATCACACAGGGCAGTGAACTTGGCCATGAGACATACCGGGTCGTTGCGGTCCTCCGGAGGGACGAAATCGAACGAAGCATAGCGTTCCATTGCCTCCGGACCAGCCAGGTTGAGGAGCAGGTGAGCCCGTACTGCAGGAGTTGCATCAGGATGGGCAATCGCGATATAGTGTTCGTAGTCCCGCTGGAAGACAGTCCAGCGGTGCACTATGTCCCCATCAAAAACGAGCATGTCCGGACGACGACACGAGTGAGCCATGGCAAAGTGGAAGGAGTGGACACAACTGGGAGGAACAAATAATAAAATAAAAACCGATCAACAGGAGACGCAAGTCTACCGCTCTGACACCATGTAAAAGGACGTCCCTCGTACGCAGAGTCTTTTACTGAATAGGTTTATTAATTGCACTACACACATTATGCCCTAGCTGTCCGTGGTCGTCACTGGAACTAGAGAGCGAGCTGGAGGTGGGGAAGCTACAATTATACAAGAGACCATGGGGAGTGGTTAGTAGTGGTGAGGTCACTATGTTAAAGGAACATGCACTGATCTACACTGACCACACTGATAATGTCACTGCTTATCCAAACCCTTCACTGACCACACTGATAATGTCACTGTTTATCCAGACCATTAATGACCACACTGATAATGTCACTGCTTATCCAGACCCATCACTGACCACACTGATAATGTCACTGCTTATCCAAACCCTTCACTGACCGCACTGATAATGTCACTGTTTATCCATGGTGACTTGGACAGGTTGAGTGAGTGGGCAGATGCATGGCAGATGCAGTATGACGTAGATAAATGTGGGGTTATCCACTTTGGCGGCGAAAACAAAGACGGAAATTATTATCTCAATGGTGTCAGATTCTGGAAAAGGAAAGAACCAGGGGCCACGGTCTAAGAATAAAGGGGAGGACATTTAAAACGGAGGTGCAAAAAAAAATCACCCAGATAGTTGTGGCTTTGTGGAATTCTCTGCCACAGAAGACAGTGGAGGCCAAATCACTGGATGCATTTAAAAGTGAGTTGGACAGAGCTCTTGGGGCTAGCGGAATCAAGGGATATGGGGAAAATGCAGGCACGGGTTACTGATTGTGGATGATCAGCCATGATCACAATGAATGGCGATGCTGGCTCGAAGGGCCAAATGGCCACCTCCTGCACCTATTGATCTATGTTTCTATGTCTCTAATACCCGTTCACTATGTGCCGTCCATTTAATCGACCGGGGCAATTCACCGCAACCATCGTGTCCACATACCACGCAAAGTCAACACCAAGATGGCAGCGGATGAATTATACTCGGTCATGAACTCTCCTTAAGAACCAAACCCTATGGTACTGTTCATCATTTGCGATGAACTCAACCAATCTAGCCTCAGGAATGCACAGGTAACTAAAATCAACAACTCTCTCTCTCCCCCAGCCCATCCCCCTCGGCAGGGCTCAAGCACGACCTAGTAAGTAGGCCTACACGACCAGTAAGTATGCCTGCCGTTCCATTTGACGGTCTCGTTTGTCATCCGATCATCTATTGGTGGTGCTCCTGCTGGCTTTCAGAAAGATTTAATACGAAGCACCAACGAAAAGAGCAACACCGCAGTGGTCTGAGGAGACCGGGGGTCTCCATTAGGTCTGCCCTCAGTCGATGAAGTGGAACTCTTATTAAGCTATTTGCAGTTTTACAGAGCGAAGGCACAGTAATCGGTCCGATTGGATAAGCGT
>NW_027602421.1:0-36436 GCF_053455715.1 Rhinoraja longicauda
GACAGGGGGGCACAGGGACAGGGGGGCACAGGGACACGGGGACAGAGGGACAGGGGGGCACAGGGACAGGGGGGCACAGGGACAGAGGGACAGGGGGACAGGGGGGCACGGGGACAGGGGGGCACGGGGACAGGGGGACAGGGGGACAGGGGGGCACGGGGACAGGGGGGCACGGGGACAGGGGGGCACAGGGACAGGGGGACAGGGGGGCACGGGGACAGAGGGACAGGGGGGCACAGGGACAGGGGGGCACAGGGACAGGGGGGCACAGGACAGGGGGGCACAGGGACAGGGGGGCACAGGGACAGGGGGACAGGGGGGCACAGGGACAGGGGGGCACAGGGACAGGGGGGCACAGGGACAGGGGGGCACAGGGACAGGGGGGCACAGGGACAGGGGGACAGGGGGGCACGGGGACAGGGGGGCACAGGGACAGGGGGACAGGGGGGCACAGGGACAGGGGGACAGGGGGGCACAGGGACAGGGGGGCACGGGGACACGGGGACAGGGGGGCACAGGGACAGAGGGACACAGGGACAGGGGGGCACAGGGACAGGGGGGCACAGGGACAGAGGGACAGAGGGACAGGGGGGCACAGGGACAGAGGGACAGAGGGACAGGGGGACACAGGGACAGGGGGCACAGGGACAGGGGGCACAGGGACAGGGGGGCACAGGGACAGGGGGGCACAGGGACAGGGGGGGCACAGGGACAGAGGGACAGAGGGACAGGGGGACACAGGGACAGGGGGGCACAGGGACAGGGGGGCACAGGGACAGGGGGGCACAGGGACAGGGGGGCACAGGGACAGAGGGACAGAGGGACAGGGGGACACAGGGACAGGGGGGCACAGGGACAGGGGGGCACAGGGACAGGGGGGCACAGGGACAGGGGGGCACAGGGACAGGGGGCACAGGGACAGGGGGGCACAGGGACAGGGGGGCACAGGGACAGGGGGCACAGGGACAGGGGGGCACAGGGACAGGGGGGCAGGGGGACAGGGGGGCAGGGGGACAGGGGGACAGGGGGGCACGGGGACAGGGGGGCAGAGGGACAGGGGGGCACGGGGACAGGGGGGCACAGGGACAGGGGGGCAGGGGGGGCACAGGGACAGGGGGGCACAGGGACAGAGGGACAGGGGGACACAGGGACAGGGGGGCACGGGACAGGGGGGCACGGGGACAGGGGGGCACAGGGACAGGGGGGCACGGGGACAGGGGGGCACGGGGACAGGGGGGCACGGGGACAGGGGGGCACGGGGACAGGGGGGCACAGGGACAGGGGGGCACAGGGACAGAGGGACAGGGGGACACAGGGACAGGGGGGCACAGGGACAGAGGGACAGAGGGACAGGGGGACACAGGGACAGGGGGGCACGGGGACAGGGGGGCACAGGGACAGGGGGACACAGGGACAGGGGGGCACAGGGACAGAGGGACAGGGGGACACAGGGACAGGGGGGCACGGGGACAGGGGGGCACAGGGACAGGGGGGCACGGGGACAGGGGGGCACGGGGACAGGGGGGCACGGGGACAGGGGGGCACGGGGACAGGGGGGCACGGGGACAGGGGGGCACGGGGACAGGGGGGCACGGGGACACGGGGACACGGGGACAGAGGGACAGGGGGGCAGGGGGACAGGGGGGCACAGGGACAGAGGGACAGGGGGACAGGGGGGCACGGGGACAGGGGGGCACGGGACAGGGGGACAGGGGGACAGGGGGGCACGGGACAGGGGGCACGGGGACAGGGGGGCACAGGGACAGGGGGACAGGGGGGCACGGGGACAGAGGGACAGGGGGCACGGGGACAGGGGGGCACAGGGACAGGGGGGCACAGGGACAGGGGGGCACAGGGACAGGGGGGCACAGGGACAGGGGGCAGAGGGACAGGGGGGCACAGGGACAGGGGGGCACAGGGACAGGGGGGCACAGGGACAGGGGGGCACAGGGACAGGGGGGCACAGGGACAGGGGGGCACAGGGACAGGGGACAGGGGGGCACGGGGACAGGGGGGCACAGGGACAGGGGGACAGGGGGGCACAGGGACAGGGGGACAGGGGGGCACAGGGACAGGGGGGCACAGGGACAGAGGGACACAGGGACAGGGGGGCACAGGGACAGGGGGCAGAGGGACAGAGGGACAGAGGGACAGGGGGGCACAGGGACAGAGGGACAGAGGGACAGGGGGACACAGGGACAGGGGGGCACAGGGACAGGGGGGCACAGGGACAGGGGGGGCACAGGGACAGGGGGGCACAGGGACAGAGGGACAGAGGGACAGGGGGACACAGGGACAGGGGGGCACAGGGACAGGGGGGCACAGGGACAGGGGGGCACAGGGACAGGGGGGCACAGGGACAGGGGGGCACAGGGACAGGGGGGCACAGGGACAGGGGGGCACAGGGACAGGGGGGCACAGGGACAGGGGGCACAGGGACAGGGGGGGCAGGGGGACAGGGGGGCAGGGGGACAGGGGGACAGGGGGGCACGGGGACAGGGGGGCAGAGGGACAGGGGGGCACGGGGACAGGGGGGCACAGGGACAGGGGGGCAGAGGGACAGGGGGGCACGGGGACAGGGGGGCACAGGGACAGGGGGGCAGGGGGACAGGGGGGCACGGGGACAGGGGGACAGGGGGGCACGGGGACAGGGGGGCAGAGGGACAGGGGGGCACGGGGACAGGGGGGCACAGGGACAGGGGGGCAGAGGGACAGGGGGGCACGGGGACAGGGGGGCACAGGGACAGGGGGGCAGGGGGACAGGGGGGCAGGGGGACAGGGGGGCACGGGGACAGGGGGACAGGGGGGCACAGGGACAGGGAGGCAGAGGGACAGGGGGGCACGGGGACAGGGGGGCAGGGGGACAGGGGGGCAGGGGGACAGGGGGGCAGGGGGACAGGGGGGCACGGGGACAGGGGGGCAGAGGGACAGGGGGGCACAGGGACAGAGGGGCAGGGGGGCAGGGGGACAGGGGGACAGGGGGGCACGGGGACAGGGGGACAGGGGGGCACGGGGACAGGGGGGCACGGGGACAGGGGGGCACGGGGACAGGGGGGCACGGGGACAGGGGGCACAGGGACAGGGGGGCACAGGGACAGAGGGACAGAGGGACAGGGGGGCACAGGGACAGGGGGGCACAGGGACAGAGGGACAGGGGGGCACAGGGACAGGGGGGCACAGGACAGGGGGGCACAGGGACAGGGGGGCACAGGGACAGGGGGGCAGGGGGACAGGGGGGCACAGGGACAGGGGGACACAGGGACAGGGGGGCACAGGGACAGGGGGGCACAGGGACAGGGGGGCACAGGGACAGGGCGGGCAGGGGGACAGGGGGGCACAGGGACAGGGGGGCACAGGGACAGGGGGGCAGGGGGACAGGGGGGCAGGGGGACAGGGGGGCAGGGGGACAGGGGGGCAGGGGGACAGGGGGACAGGGGGGCACGGGGGCAGAGGGACAGGGGGGCACGGGGACAGGGGGGCACAGGGACAGGGGGGCAGAGGGACAGGGGGGCACGGGGACAGGGGGGCACAGGGACAGGGGGGCAGGGGGGCACAGGGACAGGGGGGCACAGGGACAGGGGGGCAGGGGGACAGGGGGACAGGGGGGCAGGGGGACAGGGGGACAGGGGGGCACGGGGACAGGGGGACAGGGGGGCACAGGGACAGGGGGCAGAGGGACAGGGGGGCACGGGGACAGGGGGTCAGGGGGACAGGGGGGCAGGGGGGCAGGGGGACAGGGGGACAGGGGGGCAGGGGGGCAGGGGGCCAGGGGGGCAGGGGGACAGGGGGGCAGGGGGACAGGGGGGCAGGGGGACAGGGGGGCAGGGGGGCACGGGGACAGGGGGGCACGGGGACAGGGGGGCACGGGGACAGGGGGGCAGGGGGACAGGGGGGCAGGGGGACAGGGGGGCAGGGGGACAGGGGGGCACGGGGACAGGGGGGCACGGGGGCACGGGGACAGGGGGGCACGGGGACAGGGGGGCAGGGGGGCAGGGGACAGGGGGGCACGGGGACAGGGGGGCACGGGGACAGGGGGGCACGGGGACACGGGGACACGGGGACAGAGGGACAGGGGGGCACAGGGACAGGGGGACAGGGGGACACGGGGACACGGGGACAGGGGGGCACGGGGACAGGGGGGCACAGGGACAGGGGGACAGGGGGGCACAGGGACAGGGGGGCACAGGGACAGAGGGACAGAGGGACAGGGGGGCACGGGGATAGGGGGGCACAGGGACAGAGGGACAGAGGGACAGGGGGACACAGGGACAGGGGGGCACGGGGACAGGGGGGCACGGGGACAGGGGGGCACAGGGACAGGGGGGCACGGGGACAGGGGGGCACAGGGACAGAGGGACAGAGGGACAGGGGGACACAGGGACAGGGGGGCACGGGGACAGGGGGGCACAGGGACAGGGGGGCACGGGGACAGGGGGGCACGGGGACAGGGGGGCACGGGGACAGGGGGGCACGGGGACAGGGGGGCACGGGGACAGGGGGGCACGGGGACAGGGGGGCACGGGGACAGGGGGGCACGGGGACACGGGGACAGGGGGGCACGGGGACAGGGGGACACGGGGACAAGGGGACAGAGGGACAGGGGGGCACAGGGACAGGGGGACAGGGGGGCACAGGGACAGGGGGGCACAGGGACACGGGGACAGAGGGACAGGGGGGGCACAGGGACAGGGGGGCACAGGGGGACAGAGGGACAGGGGGACAGGGGGGCACGGGGACAGGGGGGCACGGGGACAGGGGGACAGGGGGACAGGGGGGCACGGGGACAGGGGGGCACGGGGACAGGGGGGCACAGGGACAGGGGGACAGGGGGGCACGGGGACAGAGGGACAGGGGGGCACGGGGACAGGGGGGCACAGGGACAGGGGGCACAGGGACAGGGGGGCACAGGGACAGGGGGGTACAGGGACAGGGGGGCACAGGGACAGGGGGGCACAGGGACAGGGGGGCACAGGGACAGGGGGACAGGGGGGCACGGGGACAGGGGGGCACAGGGACAGGGGGGCACAGGGACAGGGGGGCACAGGGACAGGGGGGCACAGGGACAGGGGGACAGGGGGGCACGGGGACAGGGGGGCACAGGGACAGGGGGGGCACAGGGACAGGGGGACAGGGGGACAGGGGGGCACAGGGACAGGGGGACAGGGGGGCACGGGGACAGGGGGGCAGAGGGACAGGGGGACAGGGGGGCACAGGGACAGGGGGACAGGGGGGCACAGGGACAGGGGGGCACGGGGACACGGGGACAGGGGGGCACAGGGACAGAGGGACACAGGGACAGGGGGGCACAGGGACAGGGGGCAGAGGGACAGAGGGACAGAGGGACAGGGGGGCACAGGGACAGAGGGACAGAGGGACAGGGGGACACAGGGACAGGGGGGCACAGGGACAGGGGGGCACAGGGACAGGGGGGCACAGGGACAGGGGGGCACAGGGACAGGGGGGCACAGGGACAGAGGGACAGAGGGACAGGGGGACACAGGGACAGGGGGGCACAGGGACAGGGGGGCACAGGGACAGGGGGGCACAGGGACAGGGGGGGCACAGGGACCAGCGGGGCACAGGGACAGGGGGGCACAGGGACAGGGGGGCACAGGGACAGGGGGGCACAGGGACAGGGGGGCACAGGGACAGGGGGGCACAGGGACAGGGGGCAGGGGGACAGGGGGGCAGGGGGACAGGGGGACAGGGGGGCACGGGGACAGGGGGGCAGAGGGACAGGGGGGCACGGGGACAGGGGGGCACAGGGACAGGGGGGCAGAGGGACAGGGGGGCACGGGACAGGGGGGCACAGGGACAGGAGGGCAGGGGGGCACAGGACAAGGGGGCACAGGGACAGAGGGACAGAGGGACAGGGGGACACAGGGACAGGGGGGCACGGGGACAGGGGGGCACGGGGACAGGGGGGCACGGGGACAGGGGGGCACGGGGACAGGGGGGCACGGGGACAGGGGGGCACGGGGACAGGGGGGCACGGGGACAGGGGGGCACAGGACAGGGGGGCACAGGGACAGAGGGACAGAGGGACAGGGGGACACAGGGACAGGGGGACACGGGGACAGGGGGGCACAGGGACAGGGGGACACAGGGACAGGGGGGCACAGGGACAGAGGGACAGGGGGACACAGGGACAGGGGGGCACGGGGACAGGGGGGCACAGGGACAGGGGGGCACGGGGACAGGGGGGCACGGGGACAGGGGGGCACGGGGACAGGGGGGCAGAGGGACAGGGGGGCACGGGGACAGGGGGGCACGGGGACAGGGGGGCACGGGGACAGGGGGGCACGGGGACAGGGGGGCACGGGGACAGGGGGGCACGGGGACACGGGGACACGGGGACAGAGGGACAGGGGGGCAGGGGGACAGGGGGGCACAGGGACAGAGGGACAGGGGGACAGGGGGGCACGGGGACAGGGGGGCACGGGGACAGGGGGACAGGGGGGCACGGGGACAGGGGGGCACGGGGACAGGGGGGCACGGGGACAGGGGGGCACAGGGACAGGGGGACAGGGGGGCACGGGGACAGAGGGACAGGGGGGCACGGGGACAGGGGGGCACAGGGACAGGGGGGCACAGGGACAGGGGGGCACAGGGACAGGGGGGCACAGGGACAGGGGGGGCAGAGGGACAGGGGGGCACAGGGACAGGGGGGCACAGGGACAGGGGGGCACAGGGACAGGGGGGCACAGGGGACAGGGGGGCACAGGGACAGGGGGGCACAGGGACAGGGGGACAGGGGGGCACGGGGACAGGGGGGCACGGGGACAGGGGGGCACAGGGACAGGGGGGCACAGGGACAGGGGGGCACAGGGGACAGGGGGACAGGGGGGCACGGGGACAGGGGGGCACAGGGACAGGGGGACAGGGGGGCACAGGGACAGGGGGACAGGGGGGCACAGGGACAGGGGGGCCACGGGGACACGGGGGACAGGGGGGCAGAGGGACAGAGGGACAGAGGGACAGGGGGGCACAGGGACAGAGGGACAGAGGGACAGGGGGACACAGGGACAGGGGGGCACAGGGACAGGGGGGCACAGGGACAGGGGGGCACAGGGACAGGGGGGCACAGGGACAGGGGGGCACAGGGACAGAGGGACAGAGGGACAGGGGGACACAGGGACAGGGGGGCACAGGGACAGGGGGGCACAGGGACAGGGGGGCACAGGGACAGGGGGGCACAGGGACAGGGGGGCACAGGGACAGAGGGACAGAGGACAGGGGGACACAGGGACAGGGGGGCACAGGGACAGGGGGGCACAGGGACAGGGGGGCACAGGGACAGGGGGGCACAGGGACAGGGGGGCACAGGGACAGGGGGGCACAGGGACAGGGGGGCAGGGGGACAGGGGGGCACGGGGACAGGGGGACAGGGGGACACGGGGACAGGGGGGCAGAGGGACAGGGGGGCACGGGGACAGGGGGGCACAGGGACAGGGGGGCAGAGGGACAGGGGGGCACGGGGACAGGGGGGCACAGGGACAGGGGGGCAGGGGGACAGGGGGGCAGGGGGACAGGGGGGCACGGGGACAGGGGGACAGGGGGGCACAGGGACAGGGGGGCAGAGGGACAGGGGGGCACGGGGACAGGGGGGCAGGGGGACAGGGGGGCAGGGGGACAGGGGGGCAGGGGGACAGGGGGGCACGGGGACAGGGGGGCAGAGGGACAGGGGGGCACAGGGACAGAGGGGCAGGGGGGCAGGGGGACAGGGGGACAGGGGGGCACGGGGACAGGGGGACAGGGGGGCACGGGGACAGGGGGGCACGGGGACAGGGGGGCACGGGGACAGGGGGGCACGGGGACAGGGGGGCACAGGGACAGGGGGGCACAGGGACAGAGGGACAGAGGGACAGGGGGACACAGGGACAGGGGGGCACAGGGACAGGGGGCACAGGGACAGGGGGGCACAGGGACAGGGGGGCAGGGGGACAGGGGGGCACAGGGACAGGGGGACACAGGGACAGGGGGGCACAGGGACAGGGGGGCACAGGGACAGGGGGGCACAGGGACAGGGGGGCACAGGGACAGGGGGGCACGGGGACAGGGGGCACGGGGACAGGGGGGCACAGGGACAGGGGGGCACAGGGACAGGGGGGCACAGGGACAGGGGGGCACGGGGACAGGGGGGCACGGGGACAGGGGGGCACGGGGACAGAGGGACAGAGGGACAGGGGGACACAGGGACAGGGGGGCACGGGGACAGGGGGGCACGGGGACAGGGGGGCACAGGGACAGGGGGGCACGGGGACAGGGGGGCACGGGGACAGGGGGGCACGGGGACAGGGGGGCACGGGGACAGGGGGGCACAGGGACAGAGGGACAGAGGGACAGGGGGACACAGGGACAGGGGGGCACGGGGACAGGGGGGCACGGGGACAGGGGGGCACGGGGACAGGGGGGCACGGGGACAGGGGGGCACGGGGACAGGGGGGCACGGGGACAGGGGGGCACGGGGACAGGGTGGCACGGGGACAGGGGGGCACGGGGACAGGGGGGCACGGGGACACGGGGACAGAGGGACAGGGGGGCACAGGGACAGGGGGGCACAGGGACAGAGGGACAGGGGGACAGGGGGGCACGGGGACACGGGGACAGGGGGACAGGGGGGCACAGGGACAGGGGGGCACAGGGACACGGGGACAGAGGGACAGGGGGGCACAGGGACAGGGGGGCACAGGGACAGAGGGACAGGGGGACAGGGGGGCACGGGGACAGGGGGGCACGGGGACAGGGGGACAGGGGGGCACGGGGACAGGGGGGCACGGGGACAGGGGGGCACAGGGACAGGGGGACAGGGGGGCATGGGGACAGAGGGACAGGGGGGCACGGGGACAGGGGGGCACAGGGACAGGGGGGCACAGGGACAGGGGGGCACAGGGACAGGGGGGCACAGGGACAGGGGGGCACAGGGACAGGGGGGCACAGGGACAGGGGGGCACAGGGACAGGGGGACAGGGGGGCACGGGGACAGGGGGGCACAGGGACAGGGGGGCACAGGGACAGGGGGGCACAGGGACAGGGGGGCACAGGGACAGGGGGACAGGGGGGCACGGGGACAGGGGGGCACAGGGACAGGGGGACAGGGGGGCACAGGGACAGGGGGACAGGGGGGCACAGGGACAGGGGGGCACGGGGACACGGGGACAGGGGGGCACAGGGACAGAGGGACACAGGGACAGGGGGGCACAGGGACAGGGGGGCAGAGGGACAGAGGGACAGAGGGACAGGGGGGCACAGGGACAGAGGGACAGAGGGACAGGGGGGCACAGGGACAGGGGGGCACAGGGACAGGGGGGCAGAGGGACAGAGGGACAGAGGGACAGGGGGGCACAGGGACAGAGGGACAGAGGGACAGGGGGGCACAGGGACAGGGGGGCAGAGGGACAGGGGGGCACAGGGACAGGGGGGCACAGGGACAGAGGGACAGAGGGACAGGGGGACACAGGGACAGGGGGGCACAGGGACAGGGGGGCACAGGGACAGGGGGGCACAGGGACAGGGGGGCACAGGGACAGGGGGGCACAGGGACAGAGGGACAGAGGGACAGGGGGACACAGGGACAGGGGGGCACAGGGACAGGGGGGCACAGGGACAGGGGGGCACAGGGACAGGGGGGCACAGGGACAGGGGGGCACAGGGACAGGGGGGCACAGGGACAGGGGGGCACAGGGACAGGGGGGCACAGGGACAGGGGGGCACAGGGACAGGGGGGCACAGGGACAGGGGGGCACAGGGACAGGGGGGCAGGGGGACAGGGGGGCAGGGGGACAGGGGGACAGGGGGGCACGGGGACAGGGGGGCAGAGGGACAGGGGGGCACGGGGACAGGGGGGCACAGGGACAGGGGGGCAGAGGGACAGGGGGGCACGGGGACAGGGGGGCACAGGGACAGGGGGGCAGGGGGGACAGGGGGGCACGGGGACAGGGGGACAGGGGGGCACGGGGACAGGGGGGCAGAGGGACAGGGGGGCACGGGGACAGGGGGGCACAGGGACAGGGGGGCAGAGGGACAGGGGGGCACGGGGACAGGGGGGCACAGGGACAGGGGGGCAGGGGGACAGGGGGGCAGGGGGACAGGGGGGCACGGGGACAGGGGGACAGGGGGGCACAGGGACAGGGGGGCAGAGGGACAGGGGGGCACGGGGACAGGGGGGCAGGGGGACAGGGGGGCAGGGGACAGGGGGCAGGGGGACAGGGGGGCACGGGGACAGGGGGGCAGAGGGACAGGGGGGCACAGGGACAGAGGGGCAGGGGGGCAGGGGGACAGGGGGACAGGGGGGCACGGGGACAGGGGGACAGGGGGGCACGGGGACAGGGGGGCACGGGGACAGGGGGGCACGGGGACAGGGGGGGCACGGGGACAGGGGGGCACAGGGACAGGGGGGCACAGGGACAGAGGGACAGAGGGACAGGGGGACACAGGGACAGGGGGGCACAGGGACAGGGGGGCACAGGGACAGGGGGGCACAGGGACAGGGGGGCAGGGGGACAGGGGGGCACAGGGACAGGGGGACACAGGGACAGGGGGGCACAGGGACAGGGGGGCACAGGGACAGGGGGGCACAGGGACAGGGGGGCAGGGGGACAGGGGGGCACAGGGACAGGGGGGCACAGGGACAGGGGGGCAGGGGGACAGGGGGGCAGGGGGACAGGGGGGCAGGGGGACAGGGGGGCAGGGGGACAGGGGGACAGGGGGGCACGGGGGCAGAGGGACAGGGGGGCACGGGGACAGGGGGGCACAGGGACAGGGGGGCAGAGGGACAGGGGGGCACGGGGACAGGGGGGCACAGGGACAGGGGGGCAGGGGGGCACAGGGACAGGGGGGCACAGGGACAGGGGGGCAGGGGGACAGGGGGACAGGGGGGCTGGGGGACAGGGGGACAGGGGGGCACGGGGACAGGGGGACAGGGGGGCACAGGGACAGGGGGGCAGAGGGACAGGGGGGCACGGGGACAGGGGGTCAGGGGGACAGGGGGACAGGGGGGCAGGGGGACAGGGGGACAGGGGGGCACGGGGACAGGGGGGCAGAGGGACAGGGGGACAGGGGGACAGGGGGGCACGGGGACAGGGGGGCAGAGGGACAGGGGGGCACAGGGACAGGGGGGCAGGGGGACAGGGGGGCAGGGGGACAGGGGGGCACGGGGACAGGGGGACAGGGGGGCACGGGGACAGGGGGGCACGGGGACAGGGGGGCACGGGGACAGGGGGGCACGGGGACAGGGGGGCAGGGGGACAGGGGGGCAGGGGGACAGGGGGGCAGGGGGACAGGGGGGCAGGGGGACAGGGGGGCAAGGGGACAGGGGGGCAGGGGGACAGGGGGGCAGGGGGACAGGGGGGCACGGGGACAGGGGGGCAGGGGGACAGGGGGGCAGGGGGACAGGGGGGCACGGGGACAGGGGGGCACGGGGACAGGGGGACACGGGGACAGGGGGGCACGGGGACAGGGGGGCACGGGGACAGGGGGGCACGGGGACAGGGGGGCAGGGGGACAGGGGGGCAGGGGGACAGGGGGGCAGGGGGGCAGGGGGACAGGGGGGCAGGGGGGCAGGGGGACAGGGGGGCAGGGGGGCAGGGGGCCAGGGGGGCAGGGGGACAGGGGGGCAGGGGGACAGGGGGGCAGGGGGACAGGGGGGCAGGGGGGCACGGGGACAGGGGGGCACGGGGACAGGGGGGCACGGGGACAGGGGGGCAGGGGGACAGGGGGGCAGGGGGACAGGGGGGCAGGGGGACAGGGGGGCACGGGGACAGGGGGGCAGGGGGGCAGGGGGACAGGGGGGCACGGGGGCACGGGGACACGGGGACAGAGGGACAGGGGGGCACAGGGACAGGGGGACAGGGGGACACGGGGACACGGGGACAGAGGGACAGGGGGGCACAGGGACAGGGGGACAGGGGGACACGGGGACACGGGGACAGGGGGGCACGGGGACAGGGGGGCACAGGGACAGGGGGACAGGGGGGCACAGGGACAGGGGGGCACAGGGACAGGGGGGCACGGGGACAGGGGGGCACGGGGACAGGGGGGCACGGGGACAGGGGGGCACGGGGACAGGGGGGCACGGGGACAGGGGGGCACGGGGACAGGGGGGCACGGGGACAGGGGGGCACAGGGACAGAGGGACAGAGGGACAGGGGGACACAGGGACAGGGGGGCACGGGGACAGGGGGGCACAGGGACAGGGGGGCACGGGGACAGGGGGGCACGGGGACAGGGGGGCACGGGGACAGGGGGACACAGGGACAGGGGGGCACAGGGACAGAGGGACAGAGGGACAGGGGGACACAGGGACAGGGGGGCACGGGGACAGGGGGGCACAGGGACAGGGGGGCACGGGGACAGGGGGGCACGGGGACAGGGGGGCACGGGGACAGGGGGGCACGGGGACAGGGGGGCACGGGGACAGGGGGGCACGGGGACAGGGGGGCACGGGGACAGGGGGGCACGGGGACACGGGGACAGGGGGGCAGGGGGGCACGGGGACACGGGGACACGGGGACAGAGGGACAGGGGGGCACAGGGACAGGGGGACAGGGGGGCACAGGGACAGGGGGGCACAGGGACACGGGGACAGAGGGACAGGGGGGCACAGGGACAGGGGGGCACAGGGACAGAGGGACAGGGGGACAGGGGGGCACGGGGACAGGGGGGCACGGGGACAGGGGGACAGGGGGACAGGGGGGCACGGGGACAGGGGGGCACGGGGACAGGGGGGCACAGGGACAGGGGGACAGGGGGGCACGGGGACAGAGGGACAGGGGGGCACGGGGACAGGGGGGCACAGGGACAGGGGGGCACAGGGACAGGGGGGCACAGGGACAGGGGGGCACAGGGACAGGGGGGCACAGGGACAGGGGGCACAGGGACAGGGGGGCACAGGGACAGGGGGGCACAGGGACAGGGGGGCACAGGGACAGTGGGGCACAGGGACAGGGGGGCACAGGGACAGGGGGGCACAGGGACAGGGGGACAGGGGGGCACGGGGACAGGGGGGCACAGGGACAGGGGGGCACAGGGACAGGGGGGCACAGGGACAGGGGGGCACAGGGACAGGGGGACAGGGGGGCACGGGGACAGGGGGGCACAGGGACAGGGGGACAGGGGGGCACAGGGACAGGGGGACAGGGGGGCACAGGGACAGGGGGGCACGGGGACACGGGGACAGGGGGGCACAGGGACAGAGGGACACAGGGACAGGGGGGCACAGGGACAGGGGGGCAGAGGGACAGAGGGACAGAGGGACAGGGGGGCACAGGGACAGGGGGACAGGGGGGCACAGGGACAGGGGGGCACAGGGACAGGGGGGCACAGGGACAGGGGGGGCACAGGGACAGGGGGGCACAGGGACAGGGGGGCACAGGGACAGAGGGACAGAGGGACAGGGGGACACAGGGACAGGGGGGCACAGGGACAGGGGGGCACAGGGACAGGGGGGCACAGGGACAGGGGGACACAGGGACAGGGGGGCACAGGGACAGGGGGGCACAGGGACAGGGGGGCACAGGGACAGGGGGGCACAGGGACAGGGGGGCACAGGGACAGGGGGGCACAGGGACAGGGGGGCACAGGGACAGGGGGGCACAGGGACAGGGGGGCAGGGGGACAGGGGGGCAGGGGGACAGGGGGACAGGGGGGCACGGGGACAGGGGGGCAGAGGGACAGGGGGGCACGGGGACAGGGGGGCACAGGGACAGGGGGGCAGAGGGACAGGGGGGCACGGGGACAGGGGGGCACAGGGACAGGGGGGCAGGGGGACAGGGGGGCACGGGGACAGGGGGACAGGGGGGCACGGGGACAGGGGGGCAGAGGGACAGGGGGGCACGGGGACAGGGGGGCACAGGGACAGGGGGGCAGAGGGACAGGGGGGCACGGGGACAGGGGGGCACAGGGACAGGGGGGCAGGGGGACAGGGGGGCAGGGGGACAGGGGGGCACGGGGACAGGGGGACAGGGGGGCACAGGGACAGGGGGGCAGAGGGACAGGGGGGCACGGGGACAGGGGGGCAGGGGGACAGGGGGGCAGGGGGACAGGGGGGCAGGGGGACAGGGGGGCACGGGGACAGGGGGGCAGAGGGACAGGGGGGCACAGGGACAGAGGGGCAGGGGGGCAGGGGGACAGGGGGACAGGGGGGCACGGGGACAGGGGGACAGGGGGGCACGGGGACAGGGGGGCACGGGGACAGGGGGGCACGGGGACAGGGGGGCACGGGGACAGGGGGGCACAGGGACAGGGGGGCACAGGGACAGGGGGACACAGGGACAGGGGGGCACAGGGACAGGGGGGCACAGGGACAGGGGGGCACAGGGACAGGGGGACAGGGGGGCACAGGGACAGGGGGGCACAGGGACAGGGGGGCACAGGGACAGGGGGGCACAGGGACAGGGGGGCACAGGGACAGGGGGGCACAGGGACAGGGGGACAGGGGGGCACGGGGACAGGGGGGCACAGGGACAGGGGGGCACAGGGACAGGGGGGCACAGGGACAGGGGGGCACAGGGACAGGGGGACAGGGGGGCACGGGGACAGGGGGGCACAGGGACAGGGGGACAGGGGGGCACAGGGACAGGGGGACAGGGGGGCACAGGGACAGGGGGGCACGGGGACACGGGGACAGGGGGGCACAGGGACAGAGGGACACAGGGACAGGGGGGCACAGGGACAGGGGGGCAGAGGGACAGAGGGACAGAGGGACAGGGGGGCACAGGGACAGGGGGACAGGGGGGCACAGGGACAGGGGGGCACAGGGACAGGGGGGCACAGGGACAGGGGGGCACAGGGACAGGGGGGCACAGGGACAGGGGGGCACAGGGACAGAGGGACAGAGGGACAGGGGGACACAGGGACAGGGGGGCACAGGGACAGGGGGGCACAGGGACAGGGGGGCACAGGGACAGGGGGACACAGGGACAGGGGGGCACAGGGACAGGGGGGCACAGGGACAGGGGGGCACAGGGACAGGGGGGCACAGGGACAGGGGGGCACAGGGACAGGGGGGCACAGGGACAGGGGGGCACAGGGACAGGGGGGCACAGGGACAGGGGGGCAGGGGGACAGGGGGGCAGGGGGACAGGGGGACAGGGGGGCACGGGGACAGGGGGGCAGAGGGACAGGGGGGCACGGGGACAGGGGGGCACAGGGACAGGGGGGCAGAGGGACAGGGGGGCACGGGGACAGGGGGGCACAGGGACAGGGGGGCAGGGGGACAGGGGGGCACGGGGACAGGGGGACAGGGGGGCACGGGGACAGGGGGGCAGAGGGACAGGGGGGCACGGGGACAGGGGGGCACAGGGACAGGGGGGCAGAGGGACAGGGGGGCACGGGGACAGGGGGGCACAGGGACAGGGGGGCAGGGGGACAGGGGGGCAGGGGGACAGGGGGGCACGGGGACAGGGGGACAGGGGGGCACAGGGACAGGGGGGCAGAGGGACAGGGGGGCACGGGGACAGGGGGGCAGGGGGACAGGGGGGCAGGGGGACAGGGGGGCAGGGGGACAGGGGGGCACGGGGACAGGGGGGCAGAGGGACAGGGGGGCACAGGGACAGAGGGGCAGGGGGGCAGGGGGACAGGGGGACAGGGGGGCACGGGGACAGGGGGACAGGGGGGCACGGGGACAGGGGGGCACGGGGACAGGGGGGCACGGGGACAGGGGGGCACGGGGACAGGGGGGCACAGGGACAGGGGGGCACAGGGACAGGGGGACACAGGGACAGGGGGGCACAGGGACAGGGGGGCACAGGGACAGGGGGGCACAGGGACAGGGGGACAGGGGGGCACAGGGACAGGGGGGCACAGGGACAGGGGGGCACAGGGACAGGGGGGCACAGGGACAGGGGGGCACAGGGACAGGGGGGCACAGGGACAGGGGGGCACAGGGACAGGGGGGCACAGGGACAGGGGGGCACAGGGACAGGGGGGCAGGGGGACAGGGGGGCACAGGGACAGGGGGGCACAGGGACAGGGGGGCAGGGGGACAGGGGGGCAGGGGGACAGGGGGGCAGGGGGACAGGGGGGCAGGGGGACAGGGGGACAGGGGGGCACGGGGGCAGAGGGACAGGGGGGCACGGGGACAGGGGGGCACAGGGACAGGGGGGCAGAGGGACAGGGGGGCACGGGGACAGGGGGGCACAGGGACAGGGGGGCAGGGGGACAGGGGGGCACAGGGACAGGGGGGCACAGGGACAGGGGGGCAGGGGGACAGGGGGACAGGGGGGCAGGGGGACAGGGGGAAGGGGGGCACAGGGACAGGGGGGCAGAGGGACAGGGGGGGCACGGGGACAGGGGGTCAGGGGGACAGGGGGACAGGGGGGGCAGGGGGACAGGGGGACAGGGGGGCACGGGGACAGGGGGGCAGAGGGGACAGGGGGACAGGGGGACAGGGGGGCACGGGGACAGGGGGGCAGAGGGGACAGGGGGACAGGGGGACAGGGGGGCACGGGGACAGGGGGGGCAGAGGGACAGGGGGGCACAGGGACAGGGGGGCAGGGGGACAGGGGGGCAGGGGGACAGGGGGGCACGGGGACAGGGGACAGGGGGGCACGGGGACACGGGGACACGGGGACAGAGGGACAGGGGGGCACAGGGACAGGGGGACAGGGGGGCACAGGGACAGGGGGGGCACAGGGACACGGGGACAGAGGGACAGGGGGGGCACAGGGACAGGGGGGGCACAGGGACAGAGGGACAGGGGGACAGGGGGGGCACGGGGACAGGGGGGCACGGGGACAGGGGGGCACAGGGACAGGGGACAGGGGGGGCACGGGGGACAGAGGGACGGGGGGGCACGGGGACAGGGGGGCACAGGGACAGGGGGGGCACAGGGACAGGGGGGCACAGGGGACAGGGGGGGCACAGGGACAGGGGGGCACAGGGACAGGGGGGCACAGGGACAGGGGGGCACAGGGACAGGGGGGCACAGGGACAGGGGGACAGGGGGGCACGGGGACAGGGGGGCACAGGGACAGGGGGGGGCACAGGGACAGGGGGGCACAGGGACAGGGGGGCACAGGGACAGGGGGACAGGGGGGCACGGGGACAGGGGGGCACAGGGACAGGGGGGACAGGGGGGCACAGGGACAGGGGGACAGGGGGGGCACAGGGACAGGGGGGGCACGGGGACACGGGGACAGGGGGGGCACAGGGACAGAGGGACACAGGGACAGGGGGGCACAGGGACAGGGGGGCAGAGGGACAGAGGGACAGAGGGACAGGGGGGCACAGGGACAGAGGGACAGAGGGACAGGGGGACACAGGGACAGGGGGGCACAGGGACAGGGGGGCACAGGGACAGGGGGGCACAGGGACAGGGGGGCACAGGGACAGGGGGGCACGGGGACAGGGGGGCACAGGGACAGGGGGGCACAGGGACAGGGGGGCACAGGGACAGGGGGGCACAGGGACAGGGGGGCACAGGGACAGGGGGGCACAGGGACAGGGGGGCACAGGGACAGGGGGGCACAGGGACAGGGGGGCACAGGGACAGGGGGGCACAGGGACAGGGGGGCACAGGGACAGGGGGGCACAGGGACAGGGGGGCACAGGGACAGGGGGGCACAGGGACAGGGGGGCACAGGGACAGGGGGGCAGGGGGACAGGGGGGCAGGGGGACAGGGGGACAGGGGGGGCACGGGGACAGGGGGGCAGAGGGACAGGGGGGGCACGGGGACAGGGGGGCACAGGGACAGGGGGGCAGAGGGACAGGGGGGGCACGGGGACAGGGGGACAGGGGGACAGGGGGGCAGGGGGACAGGGGGGCATGGGGACAGGGGGGCACGGGGACAGGGGGGCACAGGGACAGGGGGGCAGAGGGACAGGGGGGGCACGGGGACAGGGGGGCACAGGGACAGGGGGGCAGGGGGACAGGGGGGCAGGGGGGGACAGGGGGGCACGGGGACAGGGGGACAGGGGGGCACAGGGACAGGGGGGCAGAGGGACAGGGGGGCACGGGGACAGGGGGGGCAGGGGGACAGGGGGGCAGGGGGACAGGGGGGCAGGGGGACAGGGGGGCACGGGGACAGGGGGGCAGAGGGACAGGGGGGCACAGGGACAGAGGGGCAGGGGGGGCAGGGGGACAGGGGGACAGGGGGGCACGGGGACAGGGGGGACAGGGGGGGCACGGGGACAGGGGGCACGGGGACAGGGGGGCACGGGGACAGGGGGGCACGGGGACAGGGGGGCACAGGGACAGGGGGGCACGGGACAGGGGGGCACAGGGGACAGGGGGGCAGGGGGATAGGGGGGCACAGGGACAGGGGGACACAGGGACAGGGGGCACAGGGACAGGGGGGCACAGGGACAGGGGGGCACAGGGACAGGGGGGCAGGGGGATAGGGGGGCACAGGGACAGGGGGGCAGGGGGATAGGGGGGCACAGGGACAGGGGGACACAGGGACAGGGGGGCACAGGGACAGGGGGGCACAGGGACAGGGGGGCACAGGGACAGGGGGGCACAGGGACAGGGGGGCAGGGGGATAGGGGGGCACAGGGACAGGGGGACACAGGGACAGGGGGGCACAGGGACAGGGGGGCACAGGGACAGGGGGGCACAGGGACAGGGGGGCAGGGGGACAGGGGGGCACAGGGACAGGGGGGCACAGGGACAGGGGGGCAGGGGGACAGGGGGGCAGGGGGACAGGGGGGCAGGGGGACAGGGGGGCAGGGGACAGGGGGACAGGGGGGCACGGGGGCAGAGGGACAGGGGGGCACGGGGACAGGGGGGCACAGGGACAGGGGGGCAGAGGGACAGGGGGGCACGGGGACAGGGGGGCACAGGGACAGGGGGGCAGGGGGACAGGGGGGCACAGGGACAGGGGGGCACAGGGACAGGGGGGCAGGGGGACAGGGGGGACAGGGGGGCAGGGGGACAGGGGGACAGGGGGGCACGGGGACAGGGGGACAGGGGGGCACAGGGACAGGGGGGCAGAGGGACAGGGGGGCACGGGGACAGGGGGTCAGGGGGACAGGGGGACAGGGGGGGCACGGGGACAGGGGGGCAGAGGGACAGGGGGGCAGGGGGACAGGGGGGCACAGGGACAGGGGGGCACAGGGACAGGGGGGCAGGGGGACAGGGGGACAGGGGGGCAGGGGGACAGGGGGACAGGGGGGCACGGGGACAGGGGGACAGGGGGGCACAGGGACAGGGGGGCACGGGGACAGGGGGACAGGGGGGCACAGGGACAGGGGGGCAGAGGGACAGGGGGGCACGGGGACAGGGGGGCAGGGGGACAGGGGGACAGGGGGGCACGGGGACAGGGGGGCAGAGGGACAGGGGGGCACAGGGACAGGGGGGCACGGGGACAGGGGGGCACGGGGACAGGGGGGCACGGGGACAGGGGGGCACAGGGACAGGGGGCAGGGGGACAGGGGGACAGGGGGGCACGGGGACAGGGGGGCACGGGGACAGGGGGACAGGGGGGCACGGGGACAGGGGGGCACAGGGACAGGGGGGCAGGGGGACAGGGGGACAGGGGGACAGGGGGGCACGGGGACAGGGGGGCACGGGGACAGGGGGGCAGGGGGACAGGGGGGCAGGGGGACAGGGGGACAGGGGGGCAGGGGGACAGGGGGGCAGGGGGGCAGGGGGCCAGGGGGGCAGGGGGACAGGGGGGCAGGGGGACAGGGGGGCAGGGGGACAGGGGGGCAGGGGGGCACGGGGTCAGGGGGGCACGGGGACAGGGGGGCAGGGGGACAGGGGGGCAGGGGGGCAGGGGGGCAGGGGGACAGGGGGGCACGGGGGCACGGGGACAGGGGGGCAGGGGGACAGGGGGGCAGGGGGACAGGGGGGTACGGGGACAGGGGGGCAGGGGGACAGGGGGGCAGGGGGACAGGGGGGCACAGGGACAGGGGGGCAGGGGGACAGGGGGGCACGGGGGCACGGGGACAGGGGGGCACGGGGACAGGGGGGCAGGGGGGCACGGGGACAGGGGGGCAGGGGGACAGGGGGGCACGGGGACAGGGGGGCACGGGGACAGGGGGGCAGGGGGACAGGGGGGCACGGGGACAGGGGGGCACGGGGACAGGGGGGCACGGGGACAGGGGGGCACGGGGACAGGGGGGCACGGGGACAGGGGGCACGGGGACAGGGGGGCACGGGGACAGGGGGGCACGGGGACAGGGGGGCAGGGGGGCACGGGGACAGGGGGGCACAGGGACAGAGGGACAGGGGGACAGGGGGGCACGGGGACAGGGGGGCACGGGGACAGAGGGACAGGGGGCACGGGGACAGGGGGGCACGGGGACAGAGGGACAGGGGGGCACGGGGACAGGGGGCACGGGGACAGGGGGGCACGGGGACAGGGGGGCAGGGGGACAGGGGGGCACGGGGACAGGGGGGCACGGGGACAGGGGGGCACGGGGACAGGGGGGCACGGGGACAGGGGGGCAGGGGGGCACGGGGACAGGGGGACAGGGGGGCACAGGGACAGGGGGACACGGGGACAGAGGGACAGGGGGGCACGGGGACAGAGGGACAGGGGGACACAGGGACAGGGGGCACGGGGACAGGGGGGCAGGGGGACAGGGGGGCACGGGGACAGGGGGGCACGGGGACAGGGGGGCACGGGGACAGGGGGCACGGGGACAGGGGGGCACGGGGACAGGGGGGCACGGGGACAGGGGGGCAGGGGGGCACGGGGACAGGGGGGCACGGGGACAGGGGGGCACGGGGACAGGGGGGCACAGGGACAGGGGGACACGGGGACAGGGGGGCACGGGGACAGGGGGGCAGGGGACAGGGGGCACGGGGACAGGGGGGCACGGGGACAGGGGGGCACGGGGACAGGGGGGCACGGGGACAGGGGGGCACGGGGACAGGGGGCACGGGGACAGGGGGGCACGGGGACAGGGGGGCACGGGGACAGGGGGGCACGGGGACAGGGGGGCACGGGGACAGGGGGGCACGGGGACAGGGGGGGCACGGGGACAGGGGGGCACGGGGACAGGGGGGCACGGGGACAGGGGGGCACGGGGACAGGGGGGCACGGGGACAGGGGGGCACGGGGACAGGGGGGCACGGGGACAGGGGGACACAGGGGCACGGGGGACAGGGGGGCACGGGGACAGGGGGGCAGGGGGGCACGGGGACAGGGGGACACAGGGACAGGGGGGCACAGGGACAGGGGGGCACAGGGACAGGGGGCAGAGGGACAGGGGGGCAGAGGGACAGGGGGGCACAGCGACAGGGGGGCACAGGGACAGGGGGGCACAGGGACAGGGGGGCACAGGGACAGGGGGGCACAGGGACAGGGGGGCACAGGGACAGGGGGACAGAGGGACAGGGGGGCACAGGGACAGGGGGGCACAGGGACAGGGGGGCACAGGGACAGGGGGGCACAGGGACAGGGGGGCACAGGGACAGGGGGGCAGAGGGACAGGGGGGCAGGGGGGCAGGGGGACAGGGGGGCACAGGGACAGGGGGGCACAGGGACAGGGGGGCACAGGGACAGGGGACACAGGGACAGGGGGGCACGGGGACAGGGGGGCACGGGGACAGGGGGGCACGGGGACAGGGGGGCACGGGGACAGGGGGGCACGGGGACAGGGGGGCACGGGGACAGGGGGGCACGGGGACAGGGGGGCACGGGGACAGGGGGGCAGGGGGACAGGGGGGCAGGGGGACAGGGGGGCACAGGGACAGGGGGGCAGGGGGACAGGGGGGCACGGGGGCACGGGGACAGGGGGGCACGGGGACAGGGGGGCAGGGGGGCACGGGGACAGGGGGGCAGGGGGACAGGGGGGCACGGGGACAGGGGGGCACGGGGACAGGGGGGCAGGGGGACAGGGGGGCACGGGGACAGGGGGGCACGGGGACAGGGGGGCACGGGGACAGGGGGCACGGGGACAGGGGGGCACGGGGACAGGGGGCACGGGGACAGGGGGGCACGGGGACAGGGGGGCACGGGGACAGGGGGGCAGGGGGGCACGGGGACAGGGGGGCACGGGGACAGAGGGACAGGGGGGCACGGGGACAGGGGGCACGGGGACAGGGGGGCACGGGGACAGGGGGGCAGGGGGACAGGGGGGCACGGGGACAGGGGGACAGGGGGGCACGGGGACAGGGGGGCACGGGGACAGGGGGCACGGGGACAGGGGGCACGGGGACAGGGGGGCACGGGGACAGGGGGCACGGGGACAGGGGGACAGGGGGACAGGGGGGCACGGGGACAGGGGGGCACGGGGACAGGGGGCACGGGGACAGGGGGGCACGGGGACAGGGGGGCACGGGGACAGGGGGGCAGGGGGGCACGGGGACAGGGGGACAGGGGGGCACGGGGGCACGGGGACAGGGGGGCACGGGGACAGGGGGGCAGGGGACAGGGGGGCACGGGGACAGGGGGGCACGGGGACAGGGGGGCACGGGGACAGGGGGGCACGGGGACAGGGGGGCACGGGGACAGGGGGGCACGGGGACAGGGGGGCACGGGGACAGGGGGGCACGGGGACAGGGGGCACGGGGACAGGGGGGCACGGGGACAGGGGGACACAGGGGCACGGGGACACGGGGACAGGGGGACACAGGGACAGGGGGGCACAGGGACAGGGGGGCACAGGGACAGGGGGGCAGAGGGACAGGGGGGCAGAGGGACAGGGGGGCACAGGGACAGGGGGGCACAGGGACAGGGGGGCACAGGGACAGGGGGGCACAGGGACAGGGGGGCACAGGGACAGGGGGGCACAGGGACAGGGGGACAGAGGGACAGGGGGGCACAGGGACAGGGGGGCACAGGGACAGGGGGGCACAGGGACAGGGGGGCACAGGGACAGGGGGGCACAGGGACAGGGGGGCAGAGGGACAGGGGGGCAGGGGGGCAGGGGGACAGGGGGGCACGGGGACAGGGGGGCACAGGGACAGGGGGGCACAGGGACAGGGGACACAGGGACAGGGGGGCACGGGGACAGGGGGGCACGGGGACAGGGGGGCACGGGGACAGGGGGGCACGGGGACAGGGGGGCACGGGGACAGGGGGGCACGGGGACAGGGGGGCACGGGGACAGGGGGGCACGGGGACAGGGGGGCACGGGGACAGGGGGACACGGGGACAGGGGGGCACGGGGACAGGGGGGCACGGGGACAGGGGGGCACGGGGACAGGGGGGCACGGGGACAGGGGGGCACGGGGACAGGGGGGCACGGGGACAGGGGGGCACGGGGACAGGGGGGCACGGGGACAGGGGGGCACGGGGACAGGGGGGCACGGGGACAGGGGGGCACAGGGACAGGGGGGCACAGGGACAGGGGGGCACAGGGACAGGGGGGCACAGGGACAGGGGGACAGGGGGGCACGGGGACAGGGGGGCACAGGGACAGGGGGGCACAGGGACAGGGGGGCACAGGGACAGGGGGGCACAGGGACAGGGGGACAGGGGGGCACGGGGACAGGGGGGCACAGGGACAGGGGGACAGGGGGGCACAGGGACAGGGGGACAGGGGGGCACAGGGACAGGGGGGCACGGGGACACGGGGACAGGGGGGCACAGGGACAGAGGGACACAGGGACAGGGGGGCACAGGGACAGGGGGGCAGAGGGACAGAGGGACAGAGGGACAGGGGGGCACAGGGACAGAGGGACAGAGGGGACAGGGGGGCACAGGGACAGGGGGGCACAGGGACAGGGGGGCAGAGGGACAGAGGGACAGAGGGACAGGGGGGCACAGGGACAGAGGGACAGAGGGACAGGGGGGCACAGGGACAGGGGGGCAGAGGGACAGGGGGGCACAGGGACAGGGGGGCACAGGGACAGAGGGACAGAGGGACAGGGGGACACAGGGACAGGGGGGCACAGGGACAGGGGGGCACAGGGACAGGGGGGCAAAGGGACAGGGGGGCACAGGGACAGGGGGGCACAGGGACAGAGGGACAGAGGGACAGGGGGACACAGGGACAGGGGGGCACAGGGACAGGGGGGCACAGGGACAGGGGGGCACAGGGACAGGGGGGCACAGGGACAGGGGGGCACAGGGACAGGGGGGCACAGGGACAGGGGGGCACAGGGACAGGGGGGCACAGGGACAGGGGGGCACAGGGACAGGGGGGCACAGGGACAGGGGGGCACAGGGACAGGGGGGCAGGGGGACAGGGGGGCAGGGGGACAGGGGGACAGGGGGGCACGGGGACAGGGGGGCAGAGGGACAGGGGGGCACGGGGACAGGGGGGCACAGGGACAGGGGGGCAGAGGGACAGGGGGGCACGGGGACAGGGGGGCACAGGGACAGGGGGGCAGGGGGACAGGGGGGCACGGGGACAGGGGGACAGGGGGGCACGGGGACAGGGGGGCAGAGGGACAGGGGGGCACGGGGACAGGGGGGCACAGGGACAGGGGGGCAGAGGGACAGGGGGGCACGGGGACAGGGGGGCACAGGGACAGGGGGGCAGGGGGACAGGGGGGCAGGGGGACAGGGGGGCACGGGGACAGGGGGACAGGGGGGCACAGGGACAGGGGGGCAGAGGGACAGGGGGGCACGGGGACAGGGGGGCAGGGGGACAGGGGGGCAGGGGGACAGGGGGGCAGGGGGACAGGGGGGCACGGGGACAGGGGGGCAGAGGGACAGGGGGGCACAGGGACAGAGGGGCAGGGGGGCAGGGGGACAGGGGGACAGGGGGGCACGGGGACAGGGGGATAGGGGGGCACGGGGACAGGGGGGCACGGGGACAGGGGGGCACGGGGACAGGGGGGCACGGGGACAGGGGGGCACAGGGACAGGGGGGCACAGGGACAGAGGGACAGAGGGACAGGGGGACACAGGGACAGGGGGGCACAGGGACAGGGGGGCACAGGGACAGGGGGGCACAGGGACAGGGGGGCAGGGGGACAGGGGGGCACAGGGACAGGGGGACACAGGGACAGGGGGGCACAGGGACAGGGGGGCACAGGGACAGGGGGGCACAGGGACAGGGGGGCAGGGGGACAGGGGGGCACAGGGACAGGGGGGCACAGGGACAGGGGGGCAGGGGGACAGGGGAGCAGGGGGACAGGGGGGCAGGGGGACAGGGGGGCAGGGGGACAGGGGGACAGGGGGGCACGGGGGCAGAGGGACAGGGGGGCACGGGGACAGGGGGGCACAGGGACAGGGGGGCAGAGGGACAGGGGGGCACGGGGACAGGGGGGCACAGGGACAGGGGGGCAGGGGGGCACAGGGACAGGGGGGCACAGGGACAGGGGGGCAGGGGGACAGGGGGACAGGGGGGCTGGGGGACAGGGGGACAGGGGGGCACGGGGACAGGGGGACAGGGGGGCACAGGGACAGGGGGGCAGAGGGACAGGGGGGCACGGGGACAGGGGGTCAGGGGGACAGGGGGACAGGGGGGCAGGGGGACAGGGGGACAGGGGGGCACGGGGACAGGGGGGCAGAGGGACAGGGGGACAGGGGGACAGGGGGGCACGGGGACAGGGGGGCAGAGGGAAAGGGGGGCACAGGGACAGGGGGGCAGGGGGACAGGGGGGCAGGGGGACAGGGGGGCACGGGGACAGGGGGACAGGGGGGCACGGGGACAGGGGGGCACGGGGACAGGGGGGCACGGGGACAGGGGGGGCACGGGGACAGGGGGGCAGGGGGACAGGGGGGCAGGGGGACAGGGGGGCAGGGGGACAGGGGGGCAGGGGGACAGGGGGGCAAGGGGACAGGGGGGCAGGGGGACAGGGGGGCAGGGGGACAGGGGGGCACGGGGACAGGGGGGCAGGGGGACAGGGGGGCAGGGGGACAGGGGGGCACGGGGACAGGGGGGCACGGGGACAGGGGGACACGGGGACAGGGGGGCACGGGGACAGGGGGGCACGGGGACAGGGGGGCACGGGGACAGGGGGGCAGGGGGACAGGGGGGCAGGGGGACAGGGGGGCAGGGGGGCAGGGGGACAGGGGGGCAGGGGGGCAGGGGGACAGGGGGGCAGGGGGGCAGGGGGCCAGGGGGGCAGGGGGACAGGGGGGCAGGGGGACAGGGGGGCAGGGGGACAGGGGGGCAGGGGGGCACGGGGACAGGGGGGCACGGGGACAGGGGGGCACGGGGACAGGGGGGCAGGGGGACAGGGGGGCAGGGGGACAGGGGGGCAGGGGGACAGGGGGGCAGGGGGACAGGGGGGCACGGGGGCACGGGGACACGGGGACACGGGGACACGGGGACACGGGGACAGAGGGACAGGGGGGCACGGGGACAGGGGGACACGGGGACACGGGGACACGGGGACAGGGGGGGCACGGGGACAGGGGGGCACAGGGACAGGGGGACAGGGGGGCACAGGGACAGGGGGGCACAGGGACAGGGGGGCACGGGGACAGGGGGGCACGGGGACAGGGGGGCACGGGGACAGGGGGGCACGGGGACAGGGGGGCACGGGGACAGGGGGGCACGGGGACAGGGGGGCACGGGGACAGGGGGGCACGGGGACAGGGGGGCACGGGGACAGGGGGACACAGGGACAGGGGGGCACAGGGACAGAGGGACAGAGGGACAGGGGGACACAGGGACAGGGGGGCACGGGGACAGGGGGGGCACAGGGACAGGGGGGCACGGGGACAGGGGGACACAGGGACAGGGGGACACAGGGACAGGGGGGCACGGGGACAGGGGGGCACAGGGACAGGGGGGCACAGGGACAGAGGGACAGAGGGACAGGGGGACACAGGGACAGGGGGACAGAGGGACAGGGGGACACAGGGACAGGGGGGCACGGGGACAGGGGGGGCACAGGGACAGGGGGGCACGGGGACAGGGGGGCACGGGGACAGGGGGGCACGGGGACAGGGGGGCACGGGGACAGGGGGGCACGGGGACAGGGGGACACAGGGACAGGGGGGCACAGGGACAGAGGGACAGAGGGACAGGGGGACACAGGGACAGGGGGGCACGGGGACAGGGGGGCACAGGGACAGGGGGGCACGGGGACAGGGGGGCACGGGGACAGGGGGGCACGGGGACAGGGGGGCACGGGGACAGGGGGGCACGGGGACAGGGGGGCACGGGGACAGGGGGGCACGGGGACAGGGGGGCACGGGGACACGGGGACAGGGGGGCAGGGGGGCACGGGGACACGGGGACACGGGGACAGAGGGACAGGGGGCACAGGGACAGGGGGACAGGGGGGCACAGGGACAGGGGGGCACAGGGACACGGGGACAGAGGGACAGGGGGGCACAGGGACAGGGGGGCACGGGGACAGAGGGACAGGGGGACAGGGGGGCACGGGGACAGGGGGGCACGGGGACAGGGGGGCACAGGGACAGAGGGACAGGGGGACAGGGGGGCACGGGGACAGGGGGGCACGGGGACAGGGGGGCACGGGGACAGGGGGGCACAGGGACAGAGGGACAGGGGGACAGGGGGGCACGGGGACAGGGGGGCACGGGGACAGGGGGACAGGGGGACAGGGGGGCACGGGGACAGGGGGGCACGGGGACAGGGGGGCACAGGGACAGGGGGACAGGGGGGCACGGGGACAGAGGGACAGGGGGGCACGGGGACAGGGGGGCACAGGGACAGGGGGGCACAGGGACAGGGGGGCACAGGGACAGGGGGGCACAGGGACAGGGGGGCACAGGGACAGGGGGCACAGGGACAGGGGGGCACAGGGACAGGGGGGCACAGGGACAGGGGGGCACAGGGACAGGGGGGCACAGGGACAGGGGGGCACAGGGACAGGGGGGCACAGGGACAGGGGGACAGGGGGGCACGGGGACAGGGGGGCACAGGGACAGGGGGGCACAGGGACAGGGGGGCACAGGGACAGGGGGGCACAGGGACAGGGGGACAGGGGGGCACGGGGACAGGGGGGCACAGGGACAGGGGGACAGGGGGGCACAGGGACAGGGGGACAGGGGGGCACAGGGACAGGGGGGCACGGGGACACGGGGACAGGGGGGCACAGGGACAGAGGGACACAGGGACAGGGGGGGCACAGGGACAGGGGGGCAGAGGGACAGAGGGACAGAGGGACAGGGGGGCACAGGGACAGGGGGGCACAGGGACAGGGGGGCACAGGGACAGGGGGGCACAGGGACAGGGGGGCACAGGGACAGAGGGACAGAGGGACAGGGGGACACAGGGACAGGGGGGCACAGGGACAGGGGGGCACAGGGACAGGGGGGCACAGGGACAGGGGGGCACAGGGACAGGGGGGCACAGGGACAGAGGGACAGAGGGACAGGGGGACACAGGGACAGGGGGGCACAGGGACAGGGGGGCACAGGGACAGGGGGGCACAGGGACAGGGGGACACAGGGACAGGGGGGCACAGGGACAGGGGGGCACAGGGACAGGGGGGCACAGGGACAGGGGGGCACAGGGACAGGGGGGCACAGGGACAGGGGGGCACAGGGACAGGGGGGCACAGGGACAGGGGGGCACAGGGACAGGGGGGCACAGGGACAGGGGGGCAGGGGGACAGGGGGGCAGGGGGACAGGGGGACAGGGGGGCACGGGGACAGGGGGGCAGAGGGACAGGGGGGCACGGGGACAGGGGGGCACAGGGACAGGGGGGCAGAGGGACAGGGGGGCACGGGGACAGGGGGGCACAGGGACAGGGGGGCAGGGGGACAGGGGGGCACGGGGACAGGGGGACAGGGGGGCACGGGGACAGGGGGGCAGAGGGACAGGGGGGCACGGGGACAGGGGGGCACAGGGACAGGGGGGCAGAGGGACAGGGGGGCACGGGGACAGGGGGGCACAGGGACAGGGGGGCAGGGGGACAGGGGGGCAGGGGGACAGGGGGGCACGGGGACAGGGGGACAGGGGGGCACAGGGACAGGGGGGCAGAGGGACAGGGGGGCACGGGGACAGGGGGGCAGGGGGACAGGGGGGCAGGGGGACAGGGGGGCAGGGGGACAGGGGGGCACGGGGACAGGGGGGCAGAGGGACAGGGGGGCACAGGGACAGAGGGGCAGGGGGGCAGGGGGGACAGGGGGACAGGGGGGCACGGGGACAGGGGGACAGGGGGGCACGGGGACAGGGGGGCACGGGGACAGGGGGGCACGGGGACAGGGGGGCACGGGGACAGGGGGGCACGGGGACAGGGGGGCACAGGGACAGGGGGACACAGGGACAGGGGGGCACAGGGACAGGGGGGCACAGGGACAGGGGGGCACAGGGACAGGGGGACAGGGGGGCACAGGGACAGGGGGGCACAGGGACAGGGGGGCACAGGGACAGGGGGGCACAGGGACAGGGGGGCACAGGGACAGGGGGGCACAGGGACAGGGGGGCACAGGGACAGGGGGGCACAGGGACAGGGGGGCACAGGGACAGGGGGGCACAGGGACAGGGGGGCAGGGGGACAGGGGGGCACAGTGACAGGGGGGCACAGGGACAGGGGGGCAGGGGGACAGGGGGGCAGGGGGACAGGGGGGGCAGGGGGACAGGGGGGCAGGGGGACAGGGGGACAGGGGGGCACGGGGGCAGAGGGACAGGGGGGCACGGGGACAGGGGGGCACAGGGACAGGGGGGCAGAGGGACAGGGGGGCACGGGGACAGGGGGGCACAGGGACAGGGGGGCAGGGGGACAGGGGGGCACAGGGACAGGGGGGCACAGGGACAGGGGGGCAGGGGGACAGGGGGACAGGGGGGCAGGGGGACAGGGGGACAGGGGGGCACGGGGACAGGGGGACAGGGGGGCACAGGGACAGGGGGGCAGAGGGACAGGGGGGCACGGGGACAGGGGGTCAGGGGGACAGGGGGACAGGGGGGCAGGGGGACAGGGGGACAGGGGGGCACGGGGACAGGGGGGCAGAGGGACAGGGGGACAGGGGGACAGGGGGGCACGGGGACAGGGGGGCAGAGGGACAGGGGGACAGGGGGACAGGGGGGCACGGGGACAGGGGGGCAGAGGGACAGGGGGGCACAGGGACAGGGGGGCAGGGGGACAGGGGGGCAGGGGGACAGGGGGGCACGGGGACAGGGGACAGGGGGGCACGGGGACACGGGGACACGGGGACAGAGGGACAGGGGGGCACAGGGACAGGGGGACAGGGGGGCACAGGGACAGGGGGGCACAGGGACACGGGGACAGAGGGACAGGGGGGCACAGGGACAGGGGGGCACAGGGACAGAGGGACAGGGGGGACAGGGGGGCACGGGGACAGGGGGGCACGGGGACAGGGGGGCACAGGGACAGGGGGACAGGGGGGCACGGGGACAGAGGGACGGGGGGCACGGGGACAGGGGGGCACAGGGACAGGGGGGCACAGGGACAGGGGGGCACAGGGACAGGGGGGCACAGGGACAGGGGGGCACAGGGACAGGGGGGCACAGGGACAGGGGGGCACAGGGACAGGGGGACAGGGGGGCACGGGGACAGGGGGGCACAGGGACAGGGGGGCACAGGGACAGGGGGGCACAGGGACAGGGGGGCACAGGGACAGGGGGACAGGGGGGCACGGGGACAGGGGGGCACAGGGACAGGGGGACAGGGGGGCACAGGGACAGGGGGACAGGGGGGCACAGGGACAGGGGGGCACGGGGACACGGGGACAGGGGGGCACAGGGACAGAGGGACACAGGGACAGGGGGGCACAGGGACAGGGGGGCAGAGGGACAGAGGGACAGAGGGACAGGGGGGCACAGGGACAGAGGGACAGAGGGACAGGGGGACACAGGGACAGGGGGGCACAGGGACAGGGGGGCACAGGGACAGGGGGGCACAGGGACAGGGGGGCACAGGGACAGGGGGGCACGGGGACAGGGGGGCACAGGGACAGGGGGGCACAGGGACAGGGGGGCACAGGGACAGGGGGGCACAGGGACAGGGGGGCACAGGGACAGGGGGGCACAGGGACAGGGGGGCACAGGGACAGGGGGGCACAGGGACAGGGGGGCACAGGGACAGGGGGGCACAGGGACAGGGGGGCACAGGGACAGGGGGGCACAGGGACAGGGGGCACAGGGACAGGGGGGCACAGGGACAGGGGGGCACAGGGACAGGGGGGCAGGGGGGCAGGGGGGCAGGGGGACAGGGGGACAGGGGGGCACGGGGACAGGGGGGCAGAGGGACAGGGGGGCACGGGGACAGGGGGGCACAGGGACAGGGGGGCAGAGGGACAGGGGGGCACGGGGACAGGGGGACAGGGGGACAGGGGGGCAGGGGGACAGGGGGGCATGGGGACAGGGGGGCACGGGGACAGGGGGGCACAGGGACAGGGGGGCAGAGGGACAGGGGGGCACGGGGACAGGGGGGCACAGGGACAGGGGGGCAGGGGGACAGGGGGGCAGGGGGACAGGGGGGCACGGGGACAGGGGGACAGGGGGACAGGGGGGCACGGGGACAGGGGGGCAGGGGGACAGGGGGACAGGGGGGCACAGGGACAGGGGGGCACAGGGACAGGGGGGCACAGGGACAGGGGGGCACGGGGACAGGGGGGCAGAGGGACAGGGGGGCACGGGGACAGGGGGGCAGGGGGACAGGGGGGCACAGGGACAGGGGGGCAGAGGGACAGGGGGGCACAGGGACAGGGGGGCACAGGGACAGGGGGGCACAGGGACAGGGGGGCACAGGGACAGGGGGGCAGAGGGACAGGGGGGCACGGGGACAGGGGGGCAGGGGGACAGGGGGACAGGGGGGCACAGGGACAGGGGGGCAGGGGGACAGGGGGGCACGGGGACAGGGGGGCAGGGGGACAGGGGGGCAGGGGGACAGGGGGGCAGGGGGACAGGGGGGCACGGGGACAGGGGGGCAGAGGGACAGGGGGGCACAGGGACAGAGGGGCAGGGGGGCAGGGGGACAGGGGGACAGGGGGGCACGGGGACAGGGGGACAGGGGGGCACGGGGACAGGGGGGCACGGGGACAGGGGGGCACGGGGACAGGGGGGCACGGGGACAGGGGGGCACAGGGACAGGGGGGCACAGGGACAGGGGGGCACAGGGACAGGGGGGCACAGGGACAGGGGGGCACAGGGACAGGGGGGCACAGGGACAGGGGGGCAGGGGGATAGGGGGGCACAGGGACAGGGGGGCACAGGGACAGGGGGGCAGGGGGATAGGGGGGCACAGGGACAGGGGGGCACAGGGACAGGGGGGCACAGGGACAGGGGGGCAGGGGGATAGGGGGGCACAGGGACAGGGGGGCACAGGGACAGGGGGGCAGGGGGATAGGGGGGCACAGGGACAGGGGGGCAGGGGGATAGGGGGGCACAGGGACAGGGGGACACAGGGACAGGGGGGCACAGGGACAGGGGGGCACAGGGACAGGGGGGCACAGGGACAGGGGGGCACAGGGACAGGGGGGCAGGGGGATAGGGGGGCACAGGGACAGGGGGACACAGGGACAGGGGGGCACAGGGACAGGGGGGCACAGGGACAGGGGGGCACAGGGACAGGGGGGCAGGGGGACAGGGGGGCACAGGGACAGGGGGGCACAGGGACAGGGGGGCAGGGGGACAGGGGGGCAGGGGGACAGGGGGGCAGGGGGACAGGGGGGCAGGGGGACAGGGGGACAGGGGGGCACGGGGGCAGAGGGACAGGGGGGCACGGGTACAGGGGGGCACAGGGACAGGGGGGCAGAGGGACAGGGGGGCACGGGGACAGGGGGGCACAGGGACAGGGGGGCAGGGGGACAGGGGGGCACAGGGACAGGGGGGCACAGGGACAGGGGGGCAGGGGGACAGGGGGACAGGGGGGCAGGGGGACAGGGGGACAGGGGGGCACGGGGACAGGGGGACAGGGGGGCACAGGGACAGGGGGGCAGAGGGACAGGGGGGCACGGGGACAGGGGGTCAGGGGGACAGGGGGACAGGGGGGCACGGGGACAGGGGGGCAGAGGGACAGGGGGGCAGGGGGACAGGGGGGCACAGGGACAGGGGGGCACAGGGACAGGGGGGCAGGGGGACAGGGGGACAGGGGGGCAGGGGGACAGGGGGACAGGGGGGCACGGGGACAGGGGGACAGGGGGGCACAGGGACAGGGGGGCACGGGGACAGGGGGGCACAGGGACAGGGGGGCACGGGGACAGGGGGGCACGGGGACAGGGGGGCACAGGGACAGGGGGGCAGGGGGACAGGGGGGCACAGGGACAGGGGGGCACAGGGACAGGGGGGCAGGGGGACAGGGGGGCACAGGGACAGGGGGGCAGGGGGACAGGGGGACAGGGGGGCACGGGGACAGGGGGGCACGGGGACAGGGGGACAGGGGGGCACGGGGACAGGGGGGCACAGGGACAGGGGGGCACAGGGACAGGGGGGCACAGGGACAGGGGGGCACGGGGACAGGGGGGCAGGGGGACAGGGGGGCAGGGGGACAGGGGGACAGGGGGGCAGGGGGACAGGGGGGCAGGGGGACAGGGGGGCAGGGGGACAGGGGGACAGGGGGGCAGGGGGACAGGGGGGCAGGGGGGCAGGGGGACAGGGGGGCAGGGGGGCAGGGGGCCAGGGGGGCAGGGGGACAGGGGGGCAGGGGGACAGGGGGGCAGGGGGACAGGGGGGCAGGGGGGCACGGGGTCAGGGGGGCACGGGGACAGGGGGGCAGGGGGACAGGGGGGCAGGGGGGCAGGGGGACAGGGGGGCACGGGGGCAGGGGGGCAGGGGGACAGGGGGGCAGGGGGACAGGGGGGCAGGGGGACAGGGGGGCAGGGGGACAGGGGGGCAGGGGGGCAGGGGGACAGGGGGGCAGGGGGACAGGGGGGCAGGGGGGCAGGGGGACAGGGGGGCAGGGGGACAGGGGGGCAGGGGGACAGGGGGGCAGGGGGACAGGGGGGCAGGGGGACAGGGGGGCAGGGGGACAGGGGGGCAGGGGGACAGGGGGGCAGGGGGGCACGGGGGCAGGGGGACAGGGGGGCACAGGGACAGGGGGGCAGGGGGACAGGGGGGCACGGGGACAGGGGGGCACGGGGACAGGGGGGCAGGGGGACAGGGGGGCAGGGGGACAGGGGGGCACAGGGACAGGGGGGCAGGGGGACAGGGGGGCACGGGGACAGGGGGGCACGGGGACAGGGGGGCAGGGGGACAGGGGGGCACGGGGGCACGGGGACAGGGGGGCACGGGGACAGGGGGGCAGGGGGGCACGGGGACAGGGGGGCACGGGGACAGGGGGGCACGGGGACAGGGGGGCACGGGGACAGGGGGGCACGGGGACAGGGGGGCACAGGGACAGGGGGGCAGGGGGACAGGGGGGCAGAGGGACAGGGGGGCACAGGGACAGGGGGGCACAGGGACAGGGGGGCACAGGGACAGGGGGGCACAGGGACAGGGGACAGAGGGACAGGGGGGCACAGGGACAGGGGGGCACAGGGACAGGGGGGCACAGGGACAGGGGGGCACAGGGACAGGGGGGCACAGGGACAGGGGGGCACAGGGACAGGGGACACAGGGACAGGGGGGCACGGGGACAGGGGGGCACGGGGGCAGGGGGACAGGGACAGGGGGGCACGGGGACAGGGGACACAGGGACAGGGGGGCACGGGGACAGGGGGGCACGGGGACAGGGGGGCACGGGGACAGGGGGGCACGGGGACAGGGGGGCACGGGGACAGGGGGGCAGGGGGACAGGGGGGCAGGGGGACAGGGGGGCACAGGGACAGGGGGGCAGGGGGACAGGGGGGCACGGGGGCACGGGGACAGGGGGGCACGGGGACAGGGGGGCAGGGGGGCACGGGGACAGGGGGGCAGGGGGACAGGGGGGCACGGGGACAGGGGGGCACGGGGACAGGGGGGCAGGGGGACAGGGGGGCACGGGGACAGGGGGGCACGGGGACAGGGGGCACGGGGACAGGGGGGCATGGGGACAGGGGGACACAGGGGCACGGGGACACGGGGACAGGGGGACACAGGGACAGGGGGGCACAGGGACAGGGGGGCACAGGGACAGGGGGGCAGAGGGACAGGGGGGCAGAGGGACAGGGGGGCACAGGGACAGGGGGGCACAGGGACAGGGGGGCACAGGGACAGGGGGGCACAGGGACAGGGGGGCACAGGGACAGGGGGGCACAGGGACAGGGGGACAGAGGGACAGGGGGGCACAGGGACAGGGGGGCACGGGGACAGGGGGGCACAGGGACAGGGGGGCACAGGGACAGGGGGGCACAGGGACAGGGGGGCACGGGGACAGGGGGGCACGGGGACAGGGGGGCACGGGGACAGGGGGGCACGGGGACAGGGGGGCACGGGGACAGGGGGGCACGGGGACAGGGGGGCACGGGGACAGGGGGGCACGGGGACAGGGGGGCACGGGGACAGGGGGGCACGGGGACAGGGGGGCACGGGGACAGGGGGGCACGGGGACAGGGGGGCACGGGGACAGGGGGGCACGGGGACAGGGGGGCACGGGGACAGGGGGGCACGGGGACAGGGGGGCACGGGGACAGGGGGGCACAGGGACAGGGGGACATAGAAATATAGGAATATTGGAATATATGGATATAGGAATATGTGGCTCCGGTCACGTGTGGCTGCGCCTAACGGCTGCGGCTCTCTGGCAGTCTGTTTGTCTTTTTTTTATGTGTGTCGGTGTTGGGATGGTTTTTGTTTCTGTTTTTGGCTGTGTATGTGTGGGGGGGTGTGGGGGGGTGTGGGGGTTGGGGTGGGGGATACCTTTCTTTTATTGGGTCTCTTCCCCGGGGCGCAGCTCGGCCGCGGGGCCTTCCATCGCCCGTGGGGCCTTCCAGCTCGGCCGCTGGACTTAACATCGCCGGCGCGGCTCGGCCGCGGTGCCTTCCATCGCCCGGTATGGCCGCGGGACGGTTCAGTGCTCGGTGCGGCTCGGCCGCGGGGCCTTCCATCGCCCGGTGCGGCTCGGCCACTGGACTTAACATCGCCGGCGCGGCTTGGCCGCGGGACGTTTCAGTGCCCGGTGCGGCTCGGCCGCTGGACTTAACATCGCCGGCGCGGCTTGGCCGCGGGACGTTTCAGTGTCTGGTGCGGCTCGGCCGCGGGACTTAGCAGCGGCCGCGGTGCCTTCCATCGCCCGGCGCGGCTCGGCCGCTGGACTTAACATCGCCAGTGCGGCTCGGCCGCGGGACGTTTCAGTGGCTCGGCCGCGGGGCCTTCCATCCCCTTGCGGGGGCTGTGCGTGTCGGTTGCCTCGGTAGGGGTCGAGCTGCCTGTCCATGGGCGCGGGGGGGAAGAGATTGGAAGTTTTGTTGCCTCCATCACAGTGAGGGGGTGTTTGGAGTCACTGTGATGGATGTTGGTGTTGGGGTCGGGTGTCCTGTGTTCTTTTCTTTTTTGCTGTGTCTTGTGACTGCTGAAATTTCGTTCGGTATTTATACCGAATGACAATAAAGTTCTGTTATGTTATGTTATATATGGATATAGGAATATAGAAATATAGGGATATAGAAATATAGGGATATAGGAACATAGTGGATAGGGTGAGCAGTTTCAAATACTTGGGAGTCCGCATCGCATCGCAGAGGATCTGACGTGGGCAACGCACATTGCCGCACTGGTGGGTAAGGCTAAGCAGCGCCTTTACCACCTTAGACAACTGAGGAAATTCAGAGTGTCGCTGAGGATCCTTCAT
>NW_027602422.1:0-36357 GCF_053455715.1 Rhinoraja longicauda
CTCAGATGATGTCACATCCGCCCCAGACATGGCCCCAACACTTCCGGGTTCTCCCTCCCCCTCTTTCCCCCCTCCCCAACCCTCCCCCACTGTATTGCACTGTGTTACTCTGTGTCACACTGTGTCACACTGTGTTACTCTGTATTGCACTGTATCACACTGTATTACTCTGTGTTACTCTGTGTTACTCTGTGTTACACTGTATTACTCTGTGATACTCTGTGTTACTCTGTATCACACTGTATTACACTGTGTTACACTGTGTTACACTGTGTCACTCTGTGTTACACTGTGTCACACTGTGTTACTCTGTATTGCACTGTATCACACTGTATTGCTCTGTATTACTCTGTATTACTCTGTGTTACTCTGTGTTACACGGTATTACCCTATATTACTCTGTGTTACTCTGCATTACACTGTATTACTCTGTGTTACTCCGTGTTACACTGTATCACTCTGTATTGCTCTGTATTACTCTGTTACTCTGTGTTACTCTGCATTACTCTGTATTACTCTGTGTTACTCTGTGTTACTCTGTATTGCACTGTGTTACTCTGTGTTACTCTGTATTGCACTGTGTTACTCTGTGTTACACTGTGTTACTCTGTGTTACACTATGCTACGCTGCATTACTCTGTGTTACTCTGCATCACACTGTATTACACTGTGTTACACTGTGTTACACTGTGTTACTCTGTTACACTGTATCATGCTGTATTGCTCTGTATTACTCTGTGTTACTCTGTATTACTATGTGTTCCTCTGCATTACTCTGTATTACACTGTGTTACTCTGTTGTGAGAAACAGGATGATTAAACCACCAAGGACAGGGCTATTAAACCACCAAGGACAGGGCTATTAAACCGTCAGGGTCAGGATGATTGATCTACCAGTGCGTTCGTTGGGGCACTGATAATGTGGTACAAGGACAAAGACAGGCTGGACAAAGGGCCGTAAATTTAGGAGAGTGTCTAAGCAGCAGGAAAGGGTTGAAATGGGTCATGAAGGTAACTAAGGGTCATGTGGATAACTACTGCGCTTGCTCAATGAGGTAAATGCGCTCTGATTGGAAGGAGCCCGAAGGGGAGGGGGATTCAGCAAAAGGGAGGGAGATTCAACCAAGTTGTACTGTATAAAGAGAAGGCACTGTCTGTGTCTCGGTTTGGAGAGGCACTCGGCTCTGCAGACTCGTGAATCAACTTGTCTTGTTTCCACCACTTTGTCTCTGGCATCGTGATTGTGAGCACTCACATTTACATCTCACACTGTGGTACTCTGTGTTACTCTGTATTACACTGTGTTACTCTGCATTACACTGTATTACACTGCGTTAATCTGTGTTGCTCTGTATTGCACTGTATTACTCTGTGTTACTCTGTGTTACACTGTGTTACACTGTATTACACTGCGTTACTCTGTATTACACTGTGTTACACTGTATTACTCTGTGTTACTCTGTATTACACTGTGTTACTCTGTGTTACTCTGTATTACACTGTGTTACTCTGTATTACACTGTGTTACTCTGTGTTACACTGTGTTACTCTGTGTTACACTGTATTAAACTGTGTTACACTGTTTTACACTGTGTTACTCTGTATTACACTGTATTACACTGTGTTACTCTGTGTCCGGGCCTACAGTGTCCTGGCCTACAGTGTCCGGGTTCTACAGTGTCCGGGCCTAGAGTGACCAGGCCTACAGCATCCGGGCCTACAGCGTCCGGGCCTACAGCATCTGGGCCTACAGTGTCTAAAGCCCTACAGTGTCCGGGCCTACAGTGTCCGGGCCTACAGTGTCCTGGCCTACAGTGTCCAGGCCTACAGTGTCCGGGCCTACAGTGTCCGGCCCTACAGTGTCCGGGCCCTACAGTGACCAGGCCTACAGCATCCGGGCCTACAGCGTCCGGGCCTACAGCATCTGGGCCTACAGTGTCTAAAGCCCTACAGTGTCCGGGCCTACAGTGTCCGGGCCTACAGTGTCCTGGCCTACAGTGTCCAGGCCTACAGTGTCCGGGCCTACAGTGTCCGGCCCTACAGTGTCCGGGCCCTACAGTGTCCAGGCCTACAGTGTCCAGGCCTACAGTGTCCGGGCCCTACAGTGTCTGGGCCCTACAGTGTCCAGGCCTACAGTGTCCGGGTCCTACAGTGTCTGGGCCCTACAGTGTCCGGGCCTACAGTGTCTAGAGCCCTACAGTGTCCGGGCCCTACAGTGTCCGGGCCTACAGTGTCTGGGCCTACAGTGTCCGGGCCCTACAGTGGCCGGGCCTACAGTGTCTGGCCCTACAGTGTCGGGGCCTACAGTGTCCGGGCCTACAGTGTCTAAAGCCCTACAGTGTCCCGGCCTACAGCGTCCGGGCCTACAGTGTCCAGGCCTACAGTGTCCAGGCCCTACAGTGTCCAGGCCCTACAGTGTCCAGGCCTACAGTGTCCGGGCCTACAGTGTCTGGCCCTACAGTGTCTAAAGCCCTACAGTGTCTAAAGCCCTACAGTGTCTAAAGCCCTACAGTGTCTGGGCCTACAGCGTCCAGGCCTACAGTGTCCGGGCCTACAGTGTCTAAAGCCCTACAGTGTCTAAAGCCCTACAGTGTCTAAAGCCCTACAGTGTCTAAAGCCCTACAGTGCCTAAAGCCCTACAGTGTCTAAAGCCCTACAGTGTCTAAAGCCCTACAGTGTCTAAAGCCCTACAGTGTCCAGGCCTACAGTGTCCAGGCCCTACAGTGACCGGGCCTACAGTGTCCGGGCCTACAGTGTCTAAAGCCCTACAGTGTCCGGGCCCTACAGTGTCCAGGCCTACAGTGTCCAGGCCTACAGTGTCCGGGCCTACAGTGTCTAAAGCTCTACAGTGTCCGGGCCTACAGTGTCCAAAGCCCTACAGTGTCCAAAGCCCTACAGTGTCCGGGCCTACAGTGTCCAGGCCCTACAGTGTCCAGGCCCTACAGTGTCCAGGCCCCACAGTGTCCAGGCCTACAGTGTCCAGGCCTACAGTGTCCGGGCCTACAGTGTCGAAAGCCCTACAGTGTCCAAAGCCCTACAGTGTCAGTGCCTACAGTGTCCGGCCCTACAGTGTCCGGGCCTACAGTGTCCAGGCCTACAGTGTCCGGGCCTACAGTGTCCGGGCCTACAGTGTCCGGGCCTACAGTGTCCGGGCCTACAGTGTCCGGACCTACAGTGTCCGGGCCTACAGTGTCTAAAGCCCTACAGTGTCCAAAGCCCTACAGTGTCCGGGTCTACAGTGTCCGGGCCTACAGTGTCTAAAGCCCTACAGTGTCCGGGCCTACAGTGTCTAAAGCCCTACAGTGTCCGGGCCCTACAGTGTCCAGGCCCTACAGAGTCCAGGCCCTACAGTGTCTAAAGCCCTACAGTGTCTGGGCCTACAGTGTCCGGGCCCTACAGTGTCCAGGCCTACAGTCTCCAGGCCTACAGTGTCCGGGCCTACAGTGTCCAGGCCCTACAGAGTCCAGGCCCTACAGTGTCTAAAGCCCTACAGTGTCCAGGCCTACAGTGTCCAGGCCCTACAGTGTCCAGGCCATACAGTGTCCAGGCCTACAGTCTCCAGGCCTACAGTGTCCGGGTCTACAGTGTCCGGGCCTACAGTGTCTAAAGCCCTACAGTGTCTAAAGCCCTACAGTGTCCAGGCCTACAGTGTCCAGGCCCTACAGTGTCCAGGCCCTACAGTGTCCAGGCCCTACAGTGTCTAAAGCCCTACAGTGTCTAAAGCCCTACAGTGTCCGGGCCTACAGTGTCCTGGCCTACAGTGTCTAGGCCTACAGTGTCCGGGCCTACAGTGTCCGGCCCTACAGTGTCCGGGCCCTACAGTGTCCGGGCCCTACAGTGTCTGGGCCCGACAGTGTCCGGGCCTACAGTGTCTGGGCCCTACAGTGTCCGGGCCTACAGTGTCTAGAGCCCTACAGTGTCTAGAGCCCTACAGTGTCCGGGCCCTACAGTGTCCGGGCCCTACAGTGTCCGGGCCCTACAGTGTCCGGGCCCTACAGTGTCCGGGCCTACAGTGTCTGGGCCTACAGTGTCCGGGCCCTACAGTGGCCGGGCCTACAGTGTCTGGCCCTACAGTGTCGGGGCCTACAGTGTCCGGGCCTACAGTGTCTAAAGCCCTACAGTGTCCGGGCCTACAGCGTCCGGGCCTACAGTGTCCGGGCCTACAGTGTCCAGGCCTACAGTGTCCAGGCCCTACAGTGTCCAGGCCTACAGTGTCCAGGCCCTACAGTGTCCAGGCCTACAGTGTCCGGGCCTACAGTGTCTGGCCCTACAGTGTCTAAAGCCCTACAGTGTCTAAAGCCCTACAGTGTCTAAAGCCCAACAGTGTCTGGGCCTACAGTGTCTGGGCCTACAGCGTCCAGGCCTACAGTGTCCGGGCCTACAGTGTCTAAAGCCCTACAGTGCCTAAAGCCCTACAGTGCCTAAAGCCCTGCAGTGTCCGGGCCTACAGTGTCTAAAGCCCTACAGTGTCTAAAGCCCTACAGTGTCCAGGCCTACAGTGTCCAGGCCCTACAGTGTCTAAAGCCCTACAGTGACCGGGCCTACAGTGACCGGGCCTACAGTGTCCGGGCCTACAGTGTCTAAAGCCCTACAGTGTCCGGGCCCTACAGTGTCCAGGCCTACAGTGTCCAGGCCTACAGTGTCCGGACATACAGTGTCCGGGCCTACAGTGTCTAAAGCTCTACAGTGTCCGGGCCTACAGTGTCCAAAGCCCTACAGTGTCCAAAGCCCTACAGTGTCCGGGCCTACAGTGTCCAGGCCCTACAGTGTCCAGGCCCCACAGTGTCCAGGCCTACAGTGTCCAGGCCTACAGTGTCCAGGCCTACAGTGTCTAAAGCCCTACAGTGTCTAAAGCCCTACAGTGTCCAAAGCCCTACAGTGTCAGTGCCTACAGTGTCCGGCCCTACAGTGTCCAGGCCTACAGTGTCCGGGCCTACAGTGTCCGGGCCTACAGTGTCCGGGCCTACAGTGTCCGGGCCTACAGTGTCCGGACCTACAGTGTCCGGGCCTACAGTGTCTAAAGCCCTACAGTGTCTAAAGCCCTACAGTGTCTAAAGCCCTACAGTGTCCGGGCCTACAGTGTCCGGGCCTACAGTGTCTAAAGCCCTACAGTGTCTAAAGCCCTACAGTGTCTAAAGCCCTACAGTGTCCAGGCCTACAGTGTCCAGGCCCTACAGAGTCCAGGCCCTACAGAGTCCAGGCCCTACAGTGTCCGGGCCCTACAGTGTCCAGGCCTACAGTCTCCAGGCCTACAGTGTCCGGGCCTACAGTGTCCGGGCCTACAGTGTCTAAAGCCCTACAGTGTCTAAAGCCCTACAGTGTCCAGGCCTACAGTGTCCAGGCCCTACAGAGTCCAGGCCCTACAGTGTCTAAAGCCCTACAGTGTCCGGGCCTACAGTGTCTGGGCCTACAGTGTCTTAAGCCCTACAGTGTCCTAAGCCCTACAGTGTCCGGGCCCTACAGTGTCCGGGCCCAACAGTGTCCAGGCCTACAGTCTCCAGGCCTACAGTGTCCGGGTCTACAGTGTCCGGGCCTACAGTGTCTAAAGCCCTACAGTGTCCGGGCCTACAGTATCTAAAGCCCTACAGTGTCTAAAGCCCTACAGTGTCCAGGCCTACAGTGTCCAGGGCCTACAGTGTCCAGGGCCTACAGTGTCCAGGCCCTACAGTGTCTAAAGCCCTACAGTGTCCGGGCCTACAGTGTCTAAAGCCCTACAGTGTCCGGGCCCTACAGTGTCCAGGCCTACAGTGTCCGGGCCTACAGTGTCTAAAGCTCTACAATGTTCGGGCCTACAGTGTCTAAAGCCCTACAGTGTCCGGGCCTAAAGTGTCTAAAGCCCTGCAGTGTCCGGGCCTACAGTGTCCAGGCCCTACAGTGTCCAGGCCGACAGTGTCCAGGCCGACAGTGTCCAGGCCCTACAGTGTCCAGGCCCTACAGTGTCCAGGCCCTACAGTGTCCAGGCCCACAGTGTCCAGGGCCTACAGTGTCCAGGCCCTACAGTGTCCAGGCCCCACAGTGTCCAGGCCCCACAGTGTCCAGGCCTACAGTGTCCAGGCCTACAGTGTCCGGGCCTACAGTGTCTAAAGCCCTACAGTGTCCGGGCCTACAGTGTCTAAAGCCCTACAGTGTCCGGGCCTACAGTGTCCAGGCCTACAGTGTCCAGGCCCTACAGTGTCTAGGCCCCACAGTGTCCAGGCCTACAGTGTCCAGGCCTACAGTGTCCGGGCCCTACAGTGTCCGGGCCCTACAGTGTCTAAAGCCCTACAGTGTCCGGGCCTACAGTGTCCAGCCCCTACAGTGTCCAGGCCCTACAGTGTCAAGGCCCCACAGTGTCCAGGCCCCACAGTGTCCAGGCCTACAGTGTCCGGGCCTACATTGTCTAAAGCCCTACAGTGTCCAAAGCCCTACAGTGTCCAAAGCCCTACAGTGTCCGGGCCTACAGTGTCCGGCCCTACAGTGTCCGGGCCTACAGTGTCCAGGCCTACAGTGTCCGGGCCTACAGTGTCAGGGCCTACAGTGTCTAAAGCCCTACAGTGTCCGGGCCTACAGTGTCCGGGCCTACAGTGTCCAGGCCCTACAGTGTCCGGGCCTACAGTGTCTGGGCCTACAGTGTCTAAGGGCCTACAGTGTCTAAAGCCCTACAGTGTCTAAAGCCCTACAGTGTCCGGGCCTACAGTGTCTAAAGCCCTACAGTGTCCAGGCCCTACAGAGTCCAGGCCCTACAGAGTCCAGGCCCTACAGAGTCCAGGCCCTACAGTGTCTAAAGCCCTACAGTGTCCGGGCCTACTGTGTCTGGGCCTACAGTGTCCGGGCCCTACAGTGTCCAGGCCTACAGTGTCCAGGCCTACAGTGTCCGGGCCTACAGTGTCCGGGCCTACAGTGTCCGGGGCTACAGTGTCTAAAGCCCTACAGTGTCCGGGCCTACAGTGTCTAAAGCCCTACAGTGTCCAGGCCTACAGTGTCTAAAGACCTACAGTGTCCAAAGCCCTACAGTGTCCAGGCCTACAGTGTCCGGGCCTACAGTGTCCGGGCCTACAGTGTCTAAAGCCCTACAGTGTCCAAAGCCCTACAGTGTCCAAGGGCCTACAGTGTCCAGGCCTACAGTGTCCAGGCCCTACAGTGTCCAGGCCCTACAGTGTCCAGGCCCCACAGTGTCCAGGCCTACAGTGTCCGGGCCCTACAGTGTCCGGGCCCTACAGTGTCCGGGCCCTACAGTGTCTAAAGCCCTACAGTGTCCGGGCCTACAGTGTCCGGAACTACAGTGTCCAGCCCCTACAGTGACCAGGCCCTACAGTGTCAAGGCCCCACAGTGTCCAGGCCCCACAGTGTCCAGGCCTACAGTGTCCGGGCCTACATTGTCTAAAGCCCTACAGTGTCCAAAGCCCTACAGTGTCCGGGCCTACATTGTCCGGGCCTACAGTGTCCAGGCCTACAGTGTCCGGGCCTACAGTGTCAGGGCCTACAGTGTCTAAAGCCCTACAGTGTCCGGGCCTACAGTGTCCGGGCCTACAGTGTCCAGGCCCTACAGTGTCCGGGCCTACAGTGTCCGGGCCTACAGTGTCTAAAGCCCTACAGTGTCTAAAGCCCTACAGTGTCCGGGCCTACAGTGTCCGGGCCTACAGTGACCGGGCCTACAGTGTCTAAAGCCCTACAGTGTCCAGGCCTACAGTGTCCAGGCCTACAGTGTCCGGGCCTACAGTGTCCGGACATACAGTGTCCGGGCCTACAGTGTCTAAAGCTCTACAATGTCTGGGCCTACAGTGTCTAAAGCCCTACAGTGTCCGGGCCTACAGTGTCTAAAGCCCTACAGTGTCCAGGCCTACAGTGTCTAAAGACCTACAGTGTCCAAAGCCCTACAGTGTCCAGGCCTACAGTGTCCGGGCCTACAGTGTCCGGGCCTACAGTGTCTAAAGCCCTACAGTGTCCAAAGCCCTACAGTGTCCAAGGGCCTACAGTGTCCAGGCCCTACAGTGTCCAGGCCCTACAGTGTCCAGGCCCTACAGTGTCCAGGCCCTACAGTGTCCAGGCCCCACAGTGTCCAGGCCTACAGTGTCCAGGCCTACAGTGTCCAGGCCTACAGTGTCCGGGCCCTACAGTGTCCGGGCCCTACAGTGTCCGGGCCCTACAGTGTCCGGGCCCTACAGTGTCCGGGCCCTACAGTGTCCGGGCCCTACAGTGTCTAAAGCCCTACAGTGTCCGGGCCTACAGTGTCCGGAACTACAGTGTCCAGCCCCTACAGTGACCAGGCCCTACAGTGTCAAGGCCCCACAGTGTCCAGGCCCCACAGTGTCCAGGCCTACAGTGTCCGGGCCTACATTGTCTAAAGCCCTACAGTGTCCAAAGCCCTACAGTGTCCGGGCCTACATTGTCCGGGCCTACAGTGTCCAGGCCTACAGTGTCCGGGCCTACAGTGTCAGGGCCTACAGTGTCTAAAGCCCTACAGTGTCCGGGCCTACAGTGTCCGGGCCTACAGTGTCCAGGCCCTACAGTGTCCGGGCCCTACAGTGTCCGGGCCCTACAGTGTCCGGGCCTACAGTGTCTAAAGCCCTACAGTGTCTAAAGCCCTACAGTGTCCGGGCCTACAGTGTCCGGGCCTACAGTGACCGGGCCTACAGTGTCTAAAGCCCTACAGTGTCCAGGCCTACAGTGTCCAGGCCTACAGTGTCCGGGCCTACAGTGTCCGGGCCTACAGTGTCTAAAGCTCTACAATGTCTGGGCCTACAGTGTCTAAAGCCCTACAGTGTCCGGGCCTACAGTGTCCGGGCCTACAGTGTCCGGGCCTACAGTGTCTAAAGCCCTACAGTGTCCAAAGCCCTACAGTGTCCAGGCCCTACAGTGTCCAGGCCCTACAGTGTCCAGGCCTACATTGTCCAGGCCTACAGTGTCTAAAGCCCTACAGTGTCCAAAGCCCTAAAGTGTCAGTGCCTACAGTGTCCGGCCCTGCAGTGTCTGGGCCTACAGTGTCCGGGCCTACAGTGTCCGGGCCTACAGTGTCCGGGCCGACAGTGTCCGGGCCCACAGTGTCCGGGCCTACAGTGTCCGGGCCTACAGTGTCCGGGCCAACAGTGTCCGGGCCTACAGTGTCTAAAGCCCTAAAATGTCCGGGCCTACAGTGTCTAAAGTCCTAAAATGTCCGGGCCTACAGTGTCTAAAGGCCTACAGTGTCCAGGCCGACAGTGTCCGGGCCTACAGTGTCCGGGCCTACAGTGTCCGGCCCTACAGTGTCCGGCCCTACAGTGTCCGGGCCTACAGTGTCCGGGCCCTACAGTGTCCGGGCCTACTGTGTCCGGGCCTAGAGTGTCTAAAGCCCTACAGTGTCTAAAGCCCTACAGTGTCTAAAGCCCTACAGTGTCCAAAGCCCTACAGTGTCCAATGCCCTACAGTGTCCGGGCCTACAGTGTCCAGGCCCTACAGAGTCCAGGCCCTACAGTGTCCGGGCCTACAGTGTCCGGACCGACAGTGTCCGGGCCTACAGTGTCCTGGCCTACTGTGTCCAGGCCTACAATGTCCGGGATTACATTGTCTAAAGCCTTACAGTGTCCGGGCCTACAGTGTCCGGGCTCTACAGTGTCTAAAGCCCTACAGTGTCCGGGCCTACAGTGTCCGGGCCTACAGTGTCCGGGCCTACAGTGTCCAGGCCACACAGTGTCCAGGCCCCACAGTGTCTAGGCCTACAGTGTCCGGGCCTACATTGTCTAAAGCCCTACAGTGTCCAAAGCCCTACAGTGTCCAAAGCCCTACAGTGTCCGGGCCTACAGTGTCAGGGCCTACAGTGTCCGGGCCTACAGTGTCTAAAGCCCTACAGTGTACGGGCCTACAGTGTCTAAAGCCCTACCATGTCCGGGCCTACAGTGTCCGGGCCTACAGTGTCCAGGCCCTACAGTTTCCGGGCCCTACAGTGTCTAAAGCCCTACAGTGTCCGGGCCCTACAGTGTCCAGGCCTACAGTGTCCGGGCCTACAGTGTCCAGGCCCTACAGTTTCCAGGCCCTACAGTGTCTAAAGCCCTACAGTGTCCGGGCCCTACATTGTCTAAAGCCCTACAGTGTCCGGGCCCTACATTGTCTACAGCCCTACAGTGTCCGGGCCTACAGTGTCCGGGTCCTACAGTGTCTAAAGCCCTACAGTGTCTAAAGCCCTACAGTGTCGAGGCCCTACAGTGTCGAGGCCCTACAGTGTCCAGGCCCCACAGTGCCCAGGCCCCACAGTGCCCAGGCCTACATTGTCTCAAGCCCTACAGTGTCCAAAGCCCTACAGTGTCCGGGCCTACAGTGTACGGGCCTACAGTGTCCGGCCCTACAGTGTCCGGGCCTACAGTGTCCGGGCCTACAGTGTCCGGGCCTACAGTGTGCGGGCCTACAGTGTGCGGGCCTACAGTGTGCGGGCCTACAGTGTCCTGGCCTACTGTGTCCAGGCCTACAATGTCCGGGATTACATTGTCTAAAGCCTTACAGTGTCCGGGCCTACAGTGTCTAAAGCCCTACAGTGTCCGGGCCTACAGTGTCCGGGCCTACAGTGTGCGGGCCTACAGTGTGCGGGCCTACAGTGTGCGGGCCTACAGTGTGCGGGCCTACAGTGTCCTGGCCTACTGTGTCCAGGCCTACAATGTCCGGGATTACATTGTCTAAAGCCTTACAGTGTCCGGGCCTACAGTGTCCGGGCTCTACAGTGTCCGGGCTCTACAGTGTCTAAAGCCCTACAGTGTCCGGGCCTACAGTGTCCAGGCCACACAGTGTCCAGGCCCCACAGTGTCTAGGCCTACAGTGTCCGGGCCTACATTGTCTAAAGCCCTACAGTGTCCAAAGCCCTACAGTGTCCAAAGCCCTACAGTGTCCGGGCCTACAGTGTCAGGGCCTACAGTGTCCGGGCCTACAGTGTGCGGCCTACAGTGTCCGGGCCTACAGTGTCCGGGCCTACAGTGTCTAAAGCCCTACAGTGTACGGGCCTACAGTGTCTAAAGCCCTACAATGTCCGGGCCTACAGTGTCCGGGCCTACAGTGTCCAGGCCCTACAGTTTCCGGGCCCTACAGTGTCTAAAGCCCTACAGTGTCCGGGCCCTACAGTGTCCAGGCCTACAGTGTCCGGGCCTACAGTGTCCAGGCCCTACAGTTTCCAGGCCCTACTGTTTCCAGGCCCAACAGTGTCTAAAGCCCTACAGTGTCCGGGCCCCACTTTGTCTAAAGCCCTACAGTGTCCGGGCCCTACATTGTCTACAGCCCTACAGTGTCCGGGCCTACAGTGTCCGGGTCCTACAGTGTCCGGGTCCTACAGTGTCTAAAGCCCTACAGTGTCTAAAGCCCTACAGTGTCCGGGCCTACAGTGTCCAGGCCCTACAGTGTCGAGGCCCTACAGTGTCCAGGCCCGACAGTGTCCAGGCCCCACACTGTCGAGGCCCCACAGTGCCCAGGCCTACATTGTCTCAAGCCCTACAGTGTCCAAAGCCCTACAGTGTCCGGGCCTACAGTGTCCGGCCCTACAGTGTCCGGGCCTACAGTGTCCAGGCCTACAGTGTCCGGGCCTACAGTGTCCGGGCCTACAGTGTGCGGGCCTACAGTGTGCGGGCCTACAGTGTCCAGGCCTACAGTGTCCGGGCCTCCAGTGTCTAAAGCCCTACAGTGTCCGGGCCCTACAGTGTCCGGGCCCTACAGTGTCCGGGCCCTACAGTGTCCAGGCCTACAGTGTCCAGGCCTACAGTGTCCGGGCCTACAGTGTCCGGGCCTACAGTGTCCAGGCCTACAGTGTCCGGGCCTACAGTGTCCGGGCCTACAGTGTCCGGGCCCTACAGTGTCCGGGCCCTACAGTGTCCGGGCCCTACAGTGTCTAAAGCCCTACAGTGTCCGGGCCTACAGTGTCCAGGCCTAAAGTGTCCAGGCCGACAGTGTCCGGGCCTACAGTGTCTAAAGCCCTACAGTGTCCGGGCCTACAGTGTCCAAAGCCCTACAGTGCCCAGGCACTACAGTGTCCAGGCCCCACAGTGTCCAGGCCCACAGTGTCCAGGCCTACAGTGTCCAGGCCTACAGTGTCCTGGCCTACAGTGTCCAGGCCTACAGTGTCTGGCCCTACAGTGTCCGGGCCTACGGTGTCCAGGCCTACAGCGTCCTGGCCTACAGCATCCAGGCCTGCAGCATCCGGGCCTACAGCGCCCGGGCCTACAGTGTCCAGGCCCCACAGTGTCCAGGCCCCACAGTGTCCAGGCCCCACAGTGTCCAGGCCTACAGCGTCCGGGCCCTACATTGTCCAGGCCTACAGTGTCCGGGCCTAAAGTGTCCGGGCCTACAGTGTCCGGGCCTACAGTGTCCGGGCCTACAGTGTCCGGGCGTACAGTGTCCTGGCCTACAGTGTCCAGGCCCTACAGTGTCCAGGCCCCACAGTGTCCAGGCCTACAGTGTCCGGGCGTACAGTGTCCTGGCCTACAGTTTCCGGGCCTACAGTGTCCGGGCCTACAGTGTCTAAAGCCCTACAGTGTCCGGGCCTACAGTGTCCAAAGCCCTACAGTGTCCAAAGCCCTACAGTGTCCGGGCCTACAGTGTCTAAAGCCCTACAATGTCTAAAGCCCTACAGTGTCCAGGCCCTACAGTGTCCAGGCCCTACAGTGTCTAAAGCCCTACAGTGTCTAAAGCCCTACAGTGTCCGGGCCTACAGTGCCTAAAGCCCTACAGTGTCTAAGGGCCTACAGTGTCTAAGGGCCTAAAGTGTCCAGGCCTACAGTGTCCAGGCCTACAGTGTCCGGGCCGACAGTGTCCAGGCACGTCAGTGTCCAGGCACGTCAGTGTCCAGGCCCTACAGTGTCCGGGCCGACAGTGTCCAGGCACGACAGTGTCCAGGCCCTACAGTGTCCAGGCCCTACAGTGTCCAGGCCCCACAGTGTCCAGGCCTACAGTGTCCAGGCCTACAGTGTCTAAAGCCCTACAGTGTCCAAAGTCCTACAGTGTCCGGGCCTACAGTGTCCAGGGCCTACAGTGTCCAGGGCCTACAGTGTCCAGGGCCTACAGTGTCCAGGCCCTACAGTGTCCAGGCCCTACAGTGTCCAGGCCCTACAGTGTCCGGGCCTACAGTGTCTAAAGCCCGACAGTGTCCGGGCCTACAGTGTCCGGGCCTACAGTGTCTAAAGCCCTACAGTGTCTAAAGCCCTACAGTGTCCAGGCCTACAGTGTCCGGGCCTACAGTGTCCGGACCTACAGTGTCCGGGCGTACAGTGTCTAAAGCCCTACAGTGTCCGGGCCTACAGTGTCTAAAGCCCTACAGTGTCCGGGCCTACAGTGTCCGGCCCTACAGTGTCTGCCCGACAGTGTCCGGGCCTACAATCTCCGGGCCCTACAGTGTCCGGCCCTACAGTGTCCGGGCCTACGGTGTCCAGGCCTACAGCGTCCTGGCCTACAGCGTCCAGGCCTACAGCATCTGGGCCTACAGCGCCCGGGCCTACAGTGTCCATGCCCCACAGTGTCCAGGCCCCACAGTGTCCAGGCCTACAGCGTCCGGGCCCTACATTGTCCAGGCCTACAGTGTCCGGGCCTACAGTGTCCGGGCCTACAGTGTCCGGGCCTACAGTGTCCGGGCCTACAGTGTCCTGGCCTACAGTGTCCAGGCCCTACAGTGTCCAGGCCCCACAGTGTCCAGGCCTACAGTGTCCGGGCGTACAGTGTCCTGGCCTACAGTGTCCGGGCCTACAGTGTCCGGGCATACAGTGTCCGGGCCTACAGTTTCCGGGCCTACAGTGTCCGGGCCTACAGTGTCCGGGCCTACAGTGTCTAAAGCCCTACAGTGTCCGGGCCTACAGTGTCCAAAGCCCTACAGTGTCCAAAGCCCTACAGTGTCTAAAGCCCTACAGTGTCCGGGCCTACAGTGTCTAAAGGCCTACAGTGTCTAAAGCCCTACAGTGTCCGGGCCTACAGTGCCTAAAGCCCTACAGTGTGTGGGCCTACAGTGTCTAAGGGCCTAAAGTGTCCAGGCCTACAGTGTCCAGGCCTACAGTGTCCGGGCCGACAGTGTCCAGGCACGACAGTGTCCAGGCCCTACAGTGTCCAGGCCCCAGAGTGTCCAGGCCTACAGTGTCCAGGCCTACAGTGTCTAAAGCCCTACAGTGTCCAAAGTCCTACAGTGTCCGGGCCGACAGTGTCCAGGCACGACAGTGTCCAGGCCCTACAGTGTCCAGGCCCTACAGTGTCCAGGCCCTACAGTGTCCAGGCCCTACAGTGTCTAAAGCCCGACAGTGTCCGGGCCTACAGTGTCCGGGCCTACAGTGTCTAAAGCCCTACAGTGTCTAAAGCCCTACAGTGTCCAGGCCTACAGTGTCCGGGCCTACAGTGTCTAAAGCCCTACAGTGTCTAAAGCCCTACAGTGTCCGGGCCTACAGAGTCCAAAGCCCTACAGTGTCCGGGCCTACAGTGTCCGGGCCTACAGTGTCCGGGCCTACAGTGTCCGGGCCTACAGTGTCCGGGCCTACAGTGTCCGGGCCTACATTGTCCGGGCCTACAGTGTCCGGGCCTACATTGTCTAAAGCCCTACAGTGTCCGGGCCCTACAGTGTCTAAAGCCCTACAGTGTCCGGGCCTACAGTGTCCGGGCCGACAGTGTCCAGGCCCTACAGTGTCCAGGCCCCACAGTGTCCAGGCCCCACAGTGTCCAGGCCCCACAGTGTCCAGGCCCCACAGTGCCCAGGCCTACAGTGTCCGGGCCTACATTGTCTAAAGCCATACAGTGTCCAAAGCCCTACAGTGTCCGGGCCTACAGTGTCCGGCCCTACAGTGTCCGGGCCTACGGTGTCCAGGCCTACAGTGTCCGGGCCTACAGTGTCAGAGCCTACAGTGTCCGGGCCTACATTGTGCGGGCCTACAGTGTCCAGGCCTACAGTGTCCGGGCCTACAGTGTCTAAAGCCCTACAGTGTCCAGGCCTACAGTGTCCAGGCCTACAGTGTCCGGGCCTACAGTGTCCAGGCCCTACAGTGTCCGGGCCCTACAGTGTCTAAAGCCCTACAGTGTCCGGGCCTACGGTGTCTGGGCCTACAGTGTCTAAAGCACTACAGTGTCTAAAGCACTACAGTGTCCAGGCCTACAGTGTCTAAAGCCCTACAGTGACCGGGCCTACAGTGTCTAAAGCCCTACAGTGTCTAAAGCCCTACAGTGTCCAGGCCTACAGTGTCCGGGCCTACAGTGTCCGGACCTACAGTGTCCGGGCGTACAGTGTCTAAAGCCCTACAGTGTCCGGGCCTACAGTGTCTAAAGCCCTACAGTGTCCGGGCCTACAGTGTCCGGCCCTACAGTGTCTGCCCGACAGTGTCCGGGCCTACAATCTCCGGGCCCTACAGTGTCCGGCCCTACAGTGTCCGGGCCTACGGTGTCCAGGCCTACAGCGTCCTGGCCTACAGCGTCCAGGCCTACAGCATCTGGGCCTACAGCGCCCGGGCCTACAGTGTCCATGCCCCACAGTGTCCAGGCCCCACAGTGTCCAGGCCTACAGCGTCCGGGCCCTACATTGTCCAGGCCTACAGTGTCCGGGCCTACAGTGTCCGGGCCTACAGTGTCCGGGCCTACAGTGTCCGGGCCTACAGTGTCCTGGCCTACAGTGTCCAGGCCCTACAGTGTCCAGGCCCCACAGTGTCCAGGCCTACAGTGTCCGGGCGTACAGTGTCCTGGCCTACAGTGTCCGGGCCTACAGTGTCCGGGCATACAGTGTCCGGGCCTACAGTTTCCGGGCCTACAGTGTCCGGGCCTACAGTGTCCAGGCCTACAGTGTCCGGGCCTACAGTGTCTAAAGCCCTACAGTGTCCGGGCCTACAGTGTCCAAAGCCCTACAGTGTCCAAAGCCCTACAGTGTCCGGGCCCTACAGTGTCTAAAGCCCTACAGTGTCCGGGCCTACAGTGTCTAAAGCCCTACAGTGTCCGGGCCTACAGTGCCTAAAGCCCTACAGTGTGTGGGCCTACAGTGTCTAAGGGCCTAAAGTGTCCAGGCCTACAGTGTCCAGGCCTACAGTGTCCGGGCCGACAGTGTCCAGGCACGACAGTGTCCAGGCCCTACAGTGTCCAGGCCCTACAGTGTCCAGGCCCTACAGTGTCCAGGCCCCAGAGTGTCCAGGCCTACAGTGTCCAGGCCTACAGTGTCTAAAGCCCTACAGTGTCCAAAGTCCTACAGTGTCCGGGCCTACAGTGTCCAGGGCCTACAGTGTCCAGGGCCTACAGTGTCCAGGCCCTACAGTGTCCAGGCCCTACAGTGTCCGGGCCTACAGTGTCTAAAGCCCGACAGTGTCCGGGCCTACAGTGTCCGGGCCTACAGTGTCTAAAGCCCTACAGTGTCTAAAGCCCTACAGTGTCCAGGCCTACAGTGTCCGGGCCTACAGTGTCTAAAGCCCTACAGTGTCTAAAGCCCTACAGTGTCCGGGCCTACAGAGTCCAAAGCCCTACAGTGTCCGGGCCTACAGTGTCCGGGCCTACAGTGTCCGGGCCTACAGTGTCCGGGCCTACAGTGTCCGGGCCTACAGTGTCCGGGCCTACAGTGTCCGGGCCTACAGTGTCCGGGCCTACATTGTCTAAAGCCCTACAGTGTCTAAAGCCCTACAGTGTCCGGGCCTACAGTGTCCGGGCCGACAGTGTCCAGGCCCTACAGTGTCCAGGCCCCACAGTGTCCAGGCCCCACAGTGTCCAGGCCCCACAGTGTCCAGGCCCCACAGTGCCCAGGCCCCACAGTGCCCAGGCCTACAGTGTCCGGGCCTACATTGTCTAAAGCCATACAGTGTCCAAAGCCCTACAGTGTCCGGGCCTACAGTGTCCGGCCCTACAGTGTCCGGGCCTACGGTGTCCAGGCCTACAGTGTCCGGGCCTACAGTGTCAGAGCCTACAGTGTCCGGGCCTACATTGTGCGGGCCTACAGTGTCCAGGCCTACAGTGTCCGGGCCTACAGTGTCTAAAGCCCTACAGTGTCCAGGCCTACAGTGTCCAGGCCTACAGTGTCCGGGCCCTACAGTGTCTAAAGCCCTACAGTGTCCGGGCCTACGGTGTCTGGGCCTACAGTGTCTAAAGCCCTACAGTGTCTAAAGCCCTACAGTGTCTAAAGCACTACAGTGTCTAAAGCCCTACAGTGTCCAGGCCTACAGTGTCTAAAGCCCTACAGTGACCGGGCCTACAGTGTCCGGGCCAACAGTGTCTAAAGCCCTACAGTGTCCGGGCCCTACAGTGTCCAGGCCTACAGTGTCCGGGCCTACAGTGTCTAAAGCTCTACAGTGTCCGGGCCTACAGTGTCCAAAGCCCTACAGTGTCAGTGCCTACAGTGTCCGGCCCTACAGTGTCCGGGCCTACAGTGTCCAGGCCTACAGTGTCCGGGCCTACAGTGTCCGGGCCTACAGTGTCCGGGCCTACAGTGTCCGGGCCTACAGTGTCCGGGCCTACAGTGTCCGGACCTACAGTGTCCAGGCCCGACAGAGTCCAGGCCCTACAGTGTCTAAAGCCCTACAGTGTCCGGGCCCTACAGTGTCCAGGCCTACAGTCTCCAGGCCTACAGTGTCCGGGCCTACAGTGTCTAAAGCCCTACAGTGTCCGGGCCTACAGTGTCTAAAGCCCTACAGTGTCTAAAGCCCTACAGTGTCCAGGCCTACAGTGTCCAGGCCCGACAGTGTCCAGGCCTACAGTGTCCAGGCCCTACAGTGTCTAAAGCCCTACAGTGTCCGGGCCTACAGTGTCTAAAGCCCTACAGTGTCCGGGCCCTACAGTGTCCAGGCCTACAGTGTCCGGGCCTACAGTGTCCGGGCCTACAGTGTCTAAAGCTCTACAATGTCCGGGCCTACAGTGTCTAAAGCCCTACAGTGTCCGGGCCTACAGTGTCTAAAGCCCTGCAGTGTCCGGGCCTACAGTGTCCAGGCCCTACAGTGTCCAGGCCCTACAGTGTCCAGGCCCTACAGTGTCCAGGCCCTACAGTGTCCAGGCCCTACAGTGTCCAGGCCCTACAGTGTCCAGGCCCTACAGTGTCCAGGCCTACAGTGTCCAGGCCCTACAGTGTCCAGGCCCTACAGTGTCCGGGCCTACAGTGTCTAAAGCCCGACAGTGTCCGGGCCTACAGTGTCCGGGCCTACAGTGTCTAAAGCCCTACAGTGTCTAAAGCCCTACAGTGTCCAGGCCTACAGTGTCCGGGCCTACAGTGTCCGGGCGTACAGTGTCTAAAGCCCTACAGTGCCCGGGCCTACAGTGTCTAAAGCCCTACAGTGTCCGGGCCTACAGAGTCCAAAGCCCTACAGTGTCCGGGCCTACAGTGTCCGGGCCTACAGTGTCCGGGCCTACAGTGTCCGGGCCTACAGTGTCCGGGCCTACAGTGTCCTGGCCTACATTGTCTAAAGCCCTACAGTGTCCGGGCCCTACAGTGTCTAAGGCCCTACAGTGTCTAAAGCCCTCCAGTGTCCGGGCCCTACAGTGTCTAAAGCCCTACAGTGTCTAAAGCCCTACAGTGTCTAAAGCCCTACAGTGTCCGGCCCTACAGTGTCCGGGCCTACAGTGTCCGGGCCGACAGTGTCCAGGCCCTACAGTGTCCAGGCCCCACAGTGTCCAGGCCCCACAGTGTCCAGGCCCCACAGTGTCCAGGCCCCACAGTGCCCAGGCCTACAGTGTCCGGGCCTACATTGTCTAAAGCCCTACAGTGTCCAAAGCCCTACAGTGTCCGGGCCTACAGTGTCCGGCCCTACAGTGTCCGGGCCTACGGTGTCCAGGCCTACAGTGTCCGGGCCTACAGTGTCAGAGCCTACAGTGTCCGGGCCTACATTGTGCGGGCCTACAGTGTCCAGGCCTACAGTGTCCGGGCCTACAGTGTCCGGGCCTACAGTGTCTAAAGCCCTACAGTGTCCAGGCCTACAGTGTCCAGGCCTACAGTGTCCGGGCCTACAGTGTCCAGGCCCTACAGTGTCCGGGCCCTACAGTGTCTAAAGCCCTACAGTGTCCGGGCCTACGGTGTCTGGGCCTACAGTGTCTAAAGCACTACAGTGTCTAAAGCCCTACAGTGTCCAGCCCTACAGTGTCCAGGCCTACAGTGTCCAGGCCTACAGTGTCCAGGCCCTACAGTGTCTAAAGCCCTACAGTGACCGGGCCTACAGTGTCCGGGCCAACAGTGTCTAAAGCCCTACAGTGTCCGGGCCCTACAGTGTCCAGGCCTACAGTGTCCGGGCCTACAGTGTCTAAAGCTCTACAGTGTCCGGGCCTACAGTGTCCAAAGCCCTACAGTGTCCAAAGCCCTACAGTGTCCGGGCCTACAGTGTCCAGGCCCTACAGTGTCCAGGCCCCACAGTGTCCAGGCCCCACAGTGTCCAGGCCTACAGTGTCTAAAGCCCTACAGTGTCTAAAGCCCTACAGTGTCCAAAGCCCTACAGTGTCCAAAGCCCTACAGTGTCCAAAGCCCTACAGTGTCCAAAGCCCTACAGTGTCCAAAGCCCTACAGTGTCAGTGCCTACAGTGTCCGGCCCTACAGTGTCCGGGCCTACAGTGTCCAGGCCTACAGTGTCCGGGCCTACAGTGTCCGGGCCTATAGTGTCCGGGCCTACAGTGTCCGGGCCTACAGTGTCCGGACCTACAGTGTCCAGGCCCGACAGAGTCCAGGCCCTACAGTGTCTAAAGCCCTACAGTGTCCGGGCCCTACAGTGTCCAGGCCTACAGTCTCCAGGCCTACAGTGTCCGGGCCTACAGTGTCTAAAGCCCTACAGTGTCCGGGCCTACAGTGTCTAAAGCCCTACAGTGTCCGGGCCCTACAGTGTCCAGGCCTACAGTGTCCGGGCCTACAGTGTCCGGGCCTACAGTGTCCGGGCCTACAGTGTCCGGACATACAGTGTCTAAAGCTCTACAATGTCCGGGCCTACAGTGTCTAAAGCCCTACAGTGTCTAAAGCCCTGCAGTGTCCGGGCCTACAGTGTCCAGGCCCTACAGTGTCCAGGCCCTACAGTGTCCAGGCCCTACAGTGTCCAGGCCCCACAGTGTCCAGGCCTACAGTGTCCAGGCCTACAGTGTCCAGGCCTACAGTGTCCAGGCCTACAGTGTCCGGGCCTACAGTGTCTAAAGCCCTACAGTGTCCGGGCCTACAGTGTCTAAAGCCCTACAGTGTCCGGGCCTACAGTGTCTGGGCCTACAGTGTCCGGGCCTACAGTGTCCAGGCCTACAGTGTCCGGGCCTACAGAGTCCGGGCCTACAGAGTCCGGGCCTACAGTGTCCGGGCCTACAGTGTCCGGGCCTACAGTGTCCGGGCCTACAGTGTCCGGGCCTACAGTGTCCGGGCCTACAGTGTCCGGGCCTACAGTGTCTAAAGCCCTACAGTGTCCAAAGCCCTACAGTGTCCAAAGCCCTAGAGTGTCCGGGCCTACAGTGTCCGGGCCTACAGTGTCCAGGCCTACAGTGCCCAGGCCCTACAGTGTGCAGGCCCTACAGTGTCCGGCCCTACAGTGTCTAAAGCCCTACAGTGTCTAAAGCCCTACAGTGTCTAAAGCCCTACAGTGTCTAAAGCCCTACAGTGTCTAAAGCCCTACAGTGTCCGGGCCTACAGTGTCTAAAGCCCTACAGTGTCCAAAGGGCTACAGTGTCCAGGCCTACAGTGTCCGGGCCTACAGTGTCCGGACCTACTGTGTCCGGGCCTACAGTGTCTAAAGCCCTACAGTGTCCGGGCCTACAGTGTCTAAAGCCCTACAGTGTCCGGGCCTACAGTGTCTAAAGCCCTACAGTGTCCGGGCCTACAGTGTCCAAAGCCCTACAGTGTCCAAAGCCCTACAGTGTCAGTGCCTACAGTGTCAGTGCCTACAGTGTCCGGCCCTCCAGTGTCCGGCCCTACAGTGTCCGGCCCTACAGTGTCCAGGCCTACAGTGTCCGGGCCTACAGTGTCCGGGCCTACAGTGTCCGGGCCTACAGTGTCCGGGCCTACAGTGTCCGGACATACAGTGTCCGGGCCTACAGTGTCCGAAGCTCTACAATGTCCGGACCTACAGTGTCCGGCCCTACAGTGTCTAAAGCCCTACAGTGTCTAAAGCCCTACAGTGTCTAAAGCCCTACAGTGTCCGGGCCCTACAGTGTCCAGGCCCTACAGTGTCCAGGCCTACAGTGTCCAGGCCCCACAGTGTCCAGGCCCCACAGTGTCCAGGCCTACAGTGTCCAGGCCTACAGTGTCCGGGCCTACAGTGTCTAAAGCCCTACAGTGTCTAAAGCCCTACAGAGTCCAGGCCCTACAGAGTCCAGGCCCTACAGTGTCCGGGCCTACTGTGTCTGGGCCTACTGTGTCCGGGGCCTACAGTGTCCGGGCCCTACAGTGTCCAGGCCTACAGTGTCCGGGCCTACAGTGTCCGGGCCTACAGTGTCCGGGCCCTACAGTGTTCAGGCCTACAGTGTCCGGGCCTACAGTGTCCGGGCCTACAGTGTCCGGGGCTACAGTGTCTAAAGCCCTACAGTGTCCGGGCCTACAGTGTCTAAAGCCCTACAGTGTCCAAAGCCCTACAGTGTCCAAAGCCCTACAGTGTCCAAAGCCCTACAGTGTCCGGGCCTACAGTGTCTAAAGCCCTACAGTGTCCGGGCCTACAGTGTCTAAAGCCTACAGTGTCTAAAGCCCTACAGTGTCCAAGGGCCTACAGTGTCCAAGGGCCTACAGTGTCCAGGCCCTACAGTGTCCAGGCCTACAGTGTCCAGGCCCTACAGTGTCCAGGCCCTACAGTGTCCAGGCCTACAGTGTCCAGGCCTACAGTGTCTAAAGCCCTACAGTGTCCAAAGCCCTACAGTGTCCAAAGCCCTACAGTGTCCGGGCCTACAGTGTCCGGCCCTACAGTGTCCGGGCCTACAGTGTCCAGGCCTACAGTGTCCGGGCCTACCGTGTCCGGGCCCTACAGTGTCTAAAGCCCTACAGTGTCCGGGCCTACAGTGTCCGGGCCTACAGTGTCCGGAACTACAGTGTCCAGCCCCTACAGTGTCCAGGCCCTACAGTGTCAAGGCCCTACAGTGTCAAGGCCCCACAGTGTCAAGGCCCCACAGTGTCAAGGCCCCACAGTGTCCAGGCCCCACAGTGTCCAGGCCCCACAGTGTCCAGGCCCCACAGTGTCCAGGTCCCACAGTGTCCGGGCCTACATTGTCTAAAGCCCTACAGTGTCCAAAGCCCTACAGTGTCCGGCCCTACAGTGTCCGGGCCTACAGTGTCCGGGCCTACAGTGTCCGGGCCTACAGTGTCCAGGCCTACAGTGTCAGGGCCTACAGTGTCTAAAGCCCTACAGTGTCCGGGCCTACAGTGTCTAAAGCCCTACAGTGTCCGGGCCTACAGTGTCCGGGCCTACAGTGTCCGGGCCTACAGTGTCCGGGCCCTACAGTGTCCGGGCCCTCCAGTGTCCGGGCCTACAGTGTCTGGGCCTACAGTGTCTAAAGCCCTACAGTGTCCGGGCCTACAGTGTCCGGGCCTACAGTGTCTAAAGCCCTACAGTGTCCAGGCCTGCAGTGTCCGGGCCTACAGTGTCCGGGCCTACAGTGTCTAAAGCTCTACAATGTCTAAAGCTCTACAATGTCTGGGCCTACAGTGTCTAAAGCCCTACAGTGTCCGGGCCCATAGTGTCTAAAGCCCTACAGTGTCTAAAGCCCTACAGTGTCTAAAGCCCTACAGTGTCTAAAGCCCTACAGTGTCCAAAGCCCTACAGTGTCCAAAGCCCTACAGTGTCCGGCCCTACAGTGTCCGGGCCTACAGTGTCCAGGGCCTACAGTGTCCAGGGCCTACAGTGTCCAGGCCCTACAGTGTCCAGACCCTACAGTGTCCAGGCCCTACAGTGTCCAGGCCCTACAGTGTCCAGGCCCTACAGTGTCCAGGCCCTACAGTGTCCAGGCCCCACAGTGTCTAGGCCTACAGTGTCCAGGCCTACAGTGTCTAAAGGCCTACAGTGTCTAAAGCCCTACAGTGTCCAAAGCCCTACAGTGTCCAAAGCCCTAAAGTGTCAGTGCCTACAGTGTCCGGCCCTGCAGTGTCCGGCCCTGCAGTGTCTGGGCCTACAGTGTCCTGGCCTACAGTGTCCGGGCCTACAGTGTCCGGGCCTACAGTGTCCGGGCCTACATTGTCCGGGCCTACAGTGTCCGGGCCTACAGTGTCCGGGCCTACAGTGTCTAAAGCCCTACAGTGTCCGGGCCTACAATGTCTAAAGCCCTACAGTGTCCAGGCCTACAGTGTCCAGGCCTACAGTGTCCGGGCCTACAGTGTCCGGGCCTACAGTGTCCGGCCCTACAGTGTCTAAAGCCCTACAGTGTCCGGGCCCTACAGTGTCCGGGCCCTACAGTGTCTAAAGCCCTACAGTGTCCGGGCCTACAGTGTCCGGGCCTACAGTGTCCGGGCCTACAGTGTCCGGGCCTACAGTGTCCGGGCCTACAGTGTCAGGGCCTACAGTGTCCGGGCCTACAGTGACTGGGCCTACAGTGTCCAGGCCACACAGTGTCCAGGCCCCACAGTGTCCAGGCCCCACAGTGTCTAGGCCTACAGTGTCCGGGCCTACATTGTCCAAAGCCCTACAGTGTCCAAAGCCCTACAGTGTCCGGGCCCTACAGTGTCCGGGCCCTACATTGTCTAAAGCCCTACAGTGTCCGGGCCAACAGTGTCCGGGTCCTACAGTGTCTAAAGCCCTACAGTGTCTAAAGCCCTACAGTGTCCGGCCCTACAGTGTCCAGCCCCTACAGTGTCCAGGCCCTACAGTGTCGAGGCCCTACAGTGTCCAGGCCCCACACTGTCCAGGCCCCACAGTGCCCAGGCCTATATTGTCTAAAGCCCTACAGTGTCCAAAGCCCTACAGTGTCCAAAGCCCTACAGTGTCCAAAGCCCTACAGTGTCCAAATCCCTGCAGTGTCCGGGCCTACAGTGTCCAGGCCTACAGTGTCCGGGCCTACAGTGTGCGGGCCTACAGTGTGCGGGCCTACAGTGTCCAGGCCTACAGTGTCCGGGCCTCCAGTGTCTAAAGCCCTACAGTGTCCGGGCCCTACAGTGTCCGGGCCCTACAGTGTCCGGGCCCTACAGTGTCCGGGCCCTACAGTGTCCAGGCCTACAGTGTCCAGGCCTACAGTGTCCGGGCCTACAGTGTCCGGGCCTACAGTGTCCGGGCCTACAGTGTCCGGGCCTACAGTGTCCAGGCCCTACAGTGTCCAGGCCCTACAGTGTCCGGGCCCTACAGTGTCTAAAGCCCTACAGTGTCCGGGCCTACAATGTCCAGGCCTAAAGTGTCCAGGCCGACAGTGTCCGGGCCTACAGTGTCCGGGCCTACAGTGTCCAAAGCCCTACAGTGTCCAAAGCCCTACAGTGTCCGGGCCTCCAGTGTCCAGGCCTCCAGTGTCCAGGCCCCACAGTGTCCAGGCCTACAGTGTCCAGGCCTACAGTGTCCGGGCCTACAGTGTCCTGGCCTACAGTGTCCAGGCCTACAGTGTCTGGCCCTACAGTGTCCGGGCCTACAGTGTCCGGGCCTACAGCATCCGGCCTACAGTGTCCAGGCCCTACAGTGTCTAAAGCCCTACAGTGTCCGGGCCTACAGTGTCCAGGCCTACAACGTCCTGGCCTACAGTGTCCGTGCCTACAGTGTCCAGGCCCTACAGTTTACAGGCTCTACAGTGTCCGGGCCTACAGTGTCCGGGCGTACAGTGTCCGGGCGTACAGTGTCCTGCCCTACAGTGTCTGCCCGACAGTGTCCGGGCCTAGAATGTCCGGGCCCTACAGTGTCCGGCCCTACAGTGTCTGGCCCTACAGTGTCCGGGCCTACGGTGTCCAGGCCTACAGCGTCCTGGCCTACAGCGTCCTGGCCTACAGCGTCCAGGCCTACAGCATCCGGGCCTACAGCGCCCGGGCCTACAGAGTCCAGGCCCCACAGTGTCCAGGCCCCACAGTGTCCAGGCCCCACAGTGTCCAGGCCTACAGCGTCCGGGCCCTACATTGTCCAGGCCTACAGTGTCCGGGCCTACAGTGTCCGGGCCTACAGTGTCCGGGCCTACAGTGTCCGGGCCTACAGTGTCCGGGCCTACAGTGTCCGGGCCTACAGTGTCCGGGCCTACAGCATCCGGCCTACAGTGTCCAGGCCCTACAGTGTCCGGGCCTACAGTGTCCAGGCCTACAACGTCCTGGCCTACAGTGTCCGTGCCTACAGTGTCCGTGCCTACAGTGTCCAGGCCCTACAGTTTACAGGCTCTACATTGTCCGGGCCTACAGTGTCCGGGCCTACAGTGTCCGGGCCTACAGTGTCCGGGCCCCACAGTGTCCAGGCCCCACAGTGTCCAGGCCCCACAGTGTCCAGGCCTACAGCATCCGGGCCCTACATTGTCCAGGCCTACAGTGTCCGGGCCTACAGTGTCCGGGCCTACAGTGTCCGGGCCTACAGTGTCCAGGCCCTACAGTGTCCAGGCCCCACAGTGTCCAGGCCCCACAGTGTCCAGGCCTACAGTGTCCGGGCGTAGAGTGTCCTGGCCTACAGTGTCCAGGCCCTACAGTGTCCAGGCCCTACAGTGTCCAGGCCCTACAGTGTCCAGGCCCCACGGTGTCCAGGCCTACAGTGTCCGGGCGTACAGTGTCCTGGCCTACAGTGTCCGGGCCTACAGTGTCCGGGCCTACAGTGTCCGGGCCTACAGTGTCCGGGCCTACAGTGTCCGGGCATACAGTGTCCGGGCCTACAGTTTCCGGGCCTACAGTGTCCGGGCCTACAGTGTCCAGGCCTACAGTGTCCGGGCCTACAGTGTCTAAAGCCCTACAGTGTCTAAAGCCCTACAGTGTCCAAAGCCCTACAGTGTCCAAAGCCCTACAGTGTCCAAAGCCCTACAGTGTCCGGGCGTACAGTGTCTAAAGCCCTACAGTGTCTAAAGCCCTACAGTGTCTAAAGCCCTACAGTGTCTAAAGCCCTACAGTGTCCAGGCCCTACAGTGTCCAGGCCCTACAGTGTCCAGGCCCTACAGTGTCCAGGCCCTACAGTGTCCAGGCCCTACAGTGTCCAGGCCCTACAGTGTCCAGGCCCTACAGTGTCCAGGCCCTACACTGTCTAAAGCCCTACACTGTCTAAAGCCCTACAGTGTCCGGGCCTACAATGTCCGGGCCTACAGTGTCTAAAGCCCTACAGTGTCCGGGCCTACAGTGCCTAAAGCCCTACAGTGTCTGGGCCTGCAGTGTCTAAAGCCCTACAGTGTCTAAGGGCCTAAAGTGTCCAGGCCTACAGTGTCCAGGCCTACAGTGTCCGGGCCTACAGTGTCCAGGCCCCACAGTGTCCAGGCCCCACAGTGTCCAGGCCTACAGTGTCCAGGCCTACAGTGTCCGGGCCTACAGTGTCCAAAGTCCTACAGTGTCCAGGGCCTACAGTGTCCAGGGCCTACAGTGTCCAGGGCCTACAGTGTCCAGGGCCTACAGTGTCCAGGCCCTACAGTGTCCGGGCCTACAGTGTCTAAAGCCCTACAGTGTCCGGGCCTACAGTGTCCAAAGCCCTACAGTGTCCAAAGCCCTACAGTGTCCAAGGGCCTACAGTGTCCAGGGCCTACAGTGTCCAGGCCCTACAGTGTCCAGGCCTACAGTGTCCAGGCCCTACAGTGTCCAGGCCCCACAGTGTCCAGGTCTACAGTGTCCAGGCCTACAGTGTCCAGGCCTACAGTGTCCGGGCCTACAGTGTCTAAAGCCCTACAGTGTCCAAAGCCCTACAGTGTCCGGGCCTACAGTGTCCGGCCCTACAGTGTCTGGGCCTACAGTGTCCGGGCCTACAGTGTCCGGGCCTACAGTGTCCGGGCCTACAGTGTCCGGGCCTACAGTGTCCTGGCCTACTGTGTCCAGGCCTACAGTGTCCGGGCCTACAGTGTCCGGGCCTACATTGTCTAAAGCCCTACAGTGTCCGGGCCCTACAGTGTCTAAAGCCCTCCAGTGTCCGGGCCCTACAGTGTCTAAAGCCCTACAGTGTCCGGGCCTACAGTGTCCGGGCCTACAGTGTCCAGGCCCTACAGTGTCCAGGCCCTACAGTGTCCAGGCCCTACAGTGTCCAGGCCCTACAGTGTCCAGGCCCCACAGTGTCCAGGCCCCACAGTGCCCAGGCCCCACAGTGCCCAGGCCTACAGTGTCTAAAGCCCTACAGTGTCCAAAGCCCTACAGTGTCCGGGCCTACAGTGTCCGGCCCTACAGTGTCCGGGCCTACGGTGTCCAGGCCTACAGTGTCCGGGCCTAGAGTGTCCAGGCCCTACAGTGTCCGGGCCCTACAGTGTCCGGGCCTATGGTGTCTGGGCCTACAGTGTCTAAAGCCCTACAGTGTCCGGGCCGACAGTGTCCAGGCCTAAAGTGTCCAGGCCGACAGTGTCCGGGCCTACTGTGTCTAAAGCCCTACAGTGTCCGGGCCTACAGTGTCGAAAACACTAGTGTCCAAAGCCCTACAGTGTCCAAAGCCCTACAGTGTCCAAAGCCCTACAGTGTCCAAAGCCCTACAGTGTCCAAAGCCCTACAGTGTCCGGGCCTACAGTGTCCAGGCCTACAACGTCCTGGCCTACAGCGTCCGGGCCTACAGTGTCTAAAGCCCTACAGTGTCCGGGCCTACAGTGTCTGGGCCTACAGTGTCCGGGCCTACAGTGTCCAGGCCTACAGTGTCCGGGCCTACAGAGTCCGGGCCTACAGAGTCCGGGCCTACAGTGTCCGGGCCTACAGTGTCCGGGCCTACAGTGTCCGGGCCTACAGTGTCCGGGCCTACAGTGTCCGGGCCTACAGTGTCCGGGCCTACAGTGTCTAAAGCCCTACAGTGTCCAAAGCCCTACAGTGTCCAAAGCCCTAGAGTGTCCGGGCCTACAGTGTCCGGGCCTACAGTGTCCAGGCCTACAGTGCCCAGGCCCTACAGTGTGCAGGCCCTACAGTGTCCGGCCCTACAGTGTCTAAAGCCCTACAGTGTCTAAAGCCCTACAGTGTCTAAAGCCCTACAGTGTCTAAAGCCCTACAGTGTCTAAAGCCCTACAGTGTCCGGGCCTACAGTGTCTAAAGCCCTACAGTGTCCAAAGGGCTACAGTGTCCAGGCCTACAGTGTCCGGGCCTACAGTGTCCGGACCTACTGTGTCCGGGCCTACAGTGTCTAAAGCCCTACAGTGTCCGGGCCTACAGTGTCTAAAGCCCTACAGTGTCCGGGCCTACAGTGTCTAAAGCCCTACAGTGTCCGGGCCTACAGTGTCCAAAGCCCTACAGTGTCCAAAGCCCTACAGTGTCAGTGCCTACAGTGTCAGTGCCTACAGTGTCCGGCCCTCCAGTGTCCGGCCCTACAGTGTCCGGCCCTACAGTGTCCAGGCCTACAGTGTCCGGGCCTACAGTGTCCGGGCCTACAGTGTCCGGGCCTACAGTGTCCGGGCCTACAGTGTCCGGACATACAGTGTCCGGGCCTACAGTGTCCGAAGCTCTACAATGTCCGGACCTACAGTGTCCGGCCCTACAGTGTCTAAAGCCCTACAGTGTCTAAAGCCCTACAGTGTCTAAAGCCCTACAGTGTCCGGGCCCTACAGTGTCCAGGCCCTACAGTGTCCAGGCCTACAGTGTCCAGGCCCCACAGTGTCCAGGCCCCACAGTGTCCAGGCCTACAGTGTCCAGGCCTACAGTGTCCGGGCCTACAGTGTCTAAAGCCCTACAGTGTCTAAAGCCCTACAGAGTCCAGGCCCTACAGAGTCCAGGCCCTACAGTGTCCGGGCCTACTGTGTCTGGGCCTACTGTGTCCGGGGCCTACAGTGTCCGGGCCCTACAGTGTCCAGGCCTACAGTGTCCGGGCCTACAGTGTCCGGGCCTACAGTGTCCGGGCCCTACAGTGTTCAGGCCTACAGTGTCCGGGCCTACAGTGTCCGGGCCTACAGTGTCCGGGGCTACAGTGTCTAAAGCCCTACAGTGTCCGGGCCTACAGTGTCTAAAGCCCTACAGTGTCCAAAGCCCTACAGTGTCCAAAGCCCTACAGTGTCCAAAGCCCTACAGTGTCCGGGCCTACAGTGTCTAAAGCCCTACAGTGTCCGGGCCTACAGTGTCTAAAGCCTACAGTGTCTAAAGCCCTACAGTGTCCAAGGGCCTACAGTGTCCAAGGGCCTACAGTGTCCAGGCCCTACAGTGTCCAGGCCTACAGTGTCCAGGCCCTACAGTATCCAGGCCCTACAGTGTCCAGGCCTACAGTGTCCAGGCCTACAGTGTCTAAAGCCCTACAGTGTCCAAAGCCCTACAGTGTCCAAAGCCCTACAGTGTCCGGGCCTACAGTGTCCGGCCCTACAGTGTCCGGGCCTACAGTGTCCAGGCCTACAGTGTCCGGGCCTACAGTGTCCGGGCCCTACAGTGTCTAAAGCCCTACAGTGTCCGGGCCTACAGTGTCCGGGCCTACAGTGTCCGGAACTACAGTGTCCAGCCCCTACAGTGTCCAGGCCCTACAGTGTCAAGGCCCTACAGTGTCAAGGCCCCACAGTGTCAAGGCCCCACAGTGTCAAGGCCCCACAGTGTCCAGGCCCCACAGTGTCCAGGCCCCACAGTGTCCAGGCCCCACAGTGTCCAGGTCCCACAGTGTCCGGGCCTACATTGTCTAAAGCCCTACAGTGTCCAAAGCCCTACAGTGTCCGGCCCTACAGTGTCCGGGCCTACAGTGTCCGGGCCTACAGTGTCCGGGCCTACAGTGTCCAGGCCTACAGTGTCAGGGCCTACAGTGTCTAAAGCCCTACAGTGTCCGGGCCTACAGTGTCTAAAGCCCTACAGTGTCCGGGCCTACAGTGTCCGGGCCTACAGTGTCCGGGCCTACAGTGTCCGGGCCCTACAGTGTCCGGGCCCTCCAGTGTCCGGGCCTACAGTGTCTGGGCCTACAGTGTCTAAAGCCCTACAGTGTCCGGGCCTACAGTGTCCGGGCCTACAGTGTCTAAAGCCCTACAGTGTCCAGGCCTGCAGTGTCCGGGCCTACAGTGTCCGGGCCTACAGTGTCTAAAGCTCTACAATGTCTAAAGCTCTACAATGTCTGGGCCTACAGTGTCTAAAGCCCTACAGTGTCCGGGCCCATAGTGTCTAAAGCCCTACAGTGTCTAAAGCCCTACAGTGTCTAAAGCCCTACAGTGTCCAAAGCCCTACAGTGTCCAAAGCCCTACAGTGTCCGGCCCTACAGTGTCCGGGCCTACAGTGTCCAGGGCCTACAGTGTCCAGGGCCTACAGTGTCCAGGCCCTACAGTGTCCAGACCCTACAGTGTCCAGGCCCTACAGTGTCCAGGCCCTACAGTGTCCAGGCCCTACAGTGTCCAGGCCCTACAGTGTCCAGGCCCCACAGTGTCCAGGCCTACAGTGTCCAGGCCTACAGTGTCTAAAGGCCTACAGTGTCTAAAGCCCTACAGTGTCCAAAGCCCTACAGTGTCCAAAGCCCTAAAGTGTCAGTGCCTACAGTGTCCGGCCCTGCAGTGTCCGGCCCTGCAGTGTCTGGGCCTACAGTGTCCTGGCCTACAGTGTCCGGGCCTACAGTGTCCGGGCCTACAGTGTCCGGGCCTACATTGTCCGGGCCTACAGTGTCCGGGCCTACAGTGTCCGGGCCTACAGTGTCTAAAGCCCTACAGTGTCCGGGCCTACAATGTCTAAAGCCCTACAGTGTCCAGGCCTACAGTGTCCAGGCCTACAGTGTCCGGGCCTACAGTGTCCGGGCCTACAGTGTCCGGCCCTACAGTGTCTAAAGCCCTACAGTGTCCGGGCCCTACAGTGTCCGGGCCCTACAGTGTCTAAAGCCCTACAGTGTACGGGCCTACAGTGTCCGGGCCTACAGTGTCCGGGCCTACAGTGTCCGGGCCTACAGTGTCCGGGCCTACAGTGTCAGGGCCTACAGTGTCCGGGCCTACAGTGACTGGGCCTACAGTGTCCAGGCCACACAGTGTCCAGGCCCCACAGTGTCCAGGCCCCACAGTGTCTAGGCCTACAGTGTCCGGGCCTACATTGTCCAAAGCCCTACAGTGTCCAAAGCCCTACAGTGTCCGGGCCCTACAGTGTCCGGGCCCTACATTGTCTAAAGCCCTACAGTGTCCGGGCCAACAGTGTCCGGGTCCTACAGTGTCTAAAGCCCTACAGTGTCTAAAGCCCTACAGTGTCCGGCCCTACAGTGTCCAGCCCCTACAGTGTCCAGGCCCTACAGTGTCGAGGCCCTACAGTGTCCAGGCCCCACACTGTCCAGGCCCCACAGTGCCCAGGCCTATATTGTCTAAAGCCCTACAGTGTCCAAAGCCCTACAGTGTCCAAAGCCCTACAGTGTCCAAAGCCCTACAGTGTCCAAATCCCTGCAGTGTCCGGGCCTACAGTGTCCAGGCCTACAGTGTCCGGGCCTACAGTGTGCGGGCCTACAGTGTGCGGGCCTACAGTGTCCAGGCCTACAGTGTCCGGGCCTCCAGTGTCTAAAGCCCTACAGTGTCCGGGCCCTACAGTGTCCGGGCCCTACAGTGTCCGGGCCCTACAGTGTCCGGGCCCTACAGTGTCCAGGCCTACAGTGTCCAGGCCTACAGTGTCCGGGCCTACAGTGTCCGGGCCTACAGTGTCCGGGCCTACAGTGTCCGGGCCTACAGTGTCCAGGCCCTACAGTGTCCAGGCCCTACAGTGTCCGGGCCCTACAGTGTCTAAAGCCCTACAGTGTCCGGGCCTACAATGTCCAGGCCTAAAGTGTCCAGGCCGACAGTGTCCGGGCCTACAGTGTCCGGGCCTACAGTGTCCAAAGCCCTACAGTGTCCAAAGCCCTACAGTGTCCGGGCCTCCAGTGTCCAGGCCTCCAGTGTCCAGGCCCCACAGTGTCCAGGCCTACAGTGTCCAGGCCTACAGTGTCCGGGCCTACAGTGTCCTGGCCTACAGTGTCCAGGCCTACAGTGTCTGGCCCTACAGTGTCCGGGCCTACAGTGTCCGGGCCTACAGCATCCGGCCTACAGTGTCCAGGCCCTACAGTGTCTAAAGCCCTACAGTGTCCGGGCCTACAGTGTCCAGGCCTACAACGTCCTGGCCTACAGTGTCCGTGCCTACAGTGTCCAGGCCCTACAGTTTACAGGCTCTACAGTGTCCGGGCCTACAGTGTCCGGGCGTACAGTGTCCGGGCGTACAGTGTCCTGCCCTACAGTGTCTGCCCGACAGTGTCCGGGCCTAGAATGTCCGGGCCCTACAGTGTCCGGCCCTACAGTGTCTGGCCCTACAGTGTCCGGGCCTACGGTGTCCAGGCCTACAGCGTCCTGGCCTACAGCGTCCTGGCCTACAGCGTCCAGGCCTACAGCATCCGGGCCTACAGCGCCCGGGCCTACAGAGTCCAGGCCCCACAGTGTCCAGGCCCCACAGTGTCCAGGCCCCACAGTGTCCAGGCCTACAGCGTCCGGGCCCTACATTGTCCAGGCCTACAGTGTCCGGGCCTACAGTGTCCGGGCCTACAGTGTCCGGGCCTACAGTGTCCGGGCCTACAGTGTCCGGGCCTACAGTGTCCGGGCCTACAGTGTCCGGGCCTACAGCATCCGGCCTACAGTGTCCAGGCCCTACAGTGTCCGGGCCTACAGTGTCCAGGCCTACAACGTCCTGGCCTACAGTGTCCGTGCCTACAGTGTCCGTGCCTACAGTGTCCAGGCCCTACAGTTTACAGGCTCTACATTGTCCGGGCCTACAGTGTCCGGGCCTACAGTGTCCGGGCCCCACAGTGTCCAGGCCCCACAGTGTCCAGGCCCCACAGTGTCCAGGCCCCACAGTGTCCAGGCCTACAGCATCCGGGCCCTACATTGTCCAGGCCTACAGTGTCCGGGCCTACAGTGTCCGGGCCTACAGTGTCCGGGCCTACAGTGTCCAGGCCCTACAGTGTCCAGGCCCCACAGTGTCCAGGCCCCACAGTGTCCAGGCCTACAGTGTCCGGGCGTAGAGTGTCCTGGCCTACAGTGTCCAGGCCCTACAGTGTCCAGGCCCTACAGTGTCCAGGCCCTACAGTGTCCAGGCCCCACGGTGTCCAGGCCTACAGTGTCCGGGCGTACAGTGTCCTGGCCTACAGTGTCCGGGCCTACAGTGTCCGGGCCTACAGTGTCCGGGCCTACAGTGTCCGGGCCTACAGTGTCCGGGCATACAGTGTCCGGGCCTACAGTTTCCGGGCCTACAGTGTCCGGGCCTACAGTGTCCAGGCCTACAGTGTCCGGGCCTACAGTGTCTAAAGCCCTACAGTGTCTAAAGCCCTACAGTGTCCAAAGCCCTACAGTGTCCAAAGCCCTACAGTGTCCAAAGCCCTACAGTGTCCGGGCGTACAGTGTCTAAAGCCCTACAGTGTCTAAAGCCCTACAGTGTCTAAAGCCCTACAGTGTCTAAAGCCCTACAGTGTCTAAAGCCCTACAGTGTCCAGGCCCTACAGTGTCCAGGCCCTACAGTGTCCAGGCCCTACAGTGTCCAGGCCCTACAGTGTCCAGGCCCTACAGTGTCCAGGCCCTACAGTGTCCAGGCCCTACAGTGTCCAGGCCCTACACTGTCTAAAGCCCTACACTGTCTAAAGCCCTACAGTGTCCGGGCCTACAATGTCCGGGCCTACAGTGTCTAAAGCCCTACAGTGTCCGGGCCTACAGTGCCTAAAGCCCTACAGTGTCTGGGCCTGCAGTGTCTAAAGCCCTACAGTGTCTAAGGGCCTAAAGTGTCCAGGCCTACAGTGTCCAGGCCTACAGTGTCCGGGCCTACAGTGTCCAGGCCCCACAGTGTCCAGGCCCCACAGTGTCCAGGCCTACAGTGTCCAGGCCTACAGTGTCCGGGCCTACAGTGTCCAAAGTCCTACAGTGTCCAGGGCCTACAGTGTCCAGGGCCTACAGTGTCCAGGGCCTACAGTGTCCAGGGCCTACAGTGTCCAGGCCCTACAGTGTCCGGGCCTACAGTGTCTAAAGCCCTACAGTGTCCGGGCCTACAGTGTCCAAAGCCCTACAGTGTCCAAAGCCCTACAGTGTCCAAGGGCCTACAGTGTCCAGGGCCTACAGTGTCCAGGCCCTACAGTGTCCAGGCCTACAGTGTCCAGGCCCTACAGTGTCCAGGCCCCACAGTGTCCAGGTCTACAGTGTCCAGGCCTACAGTGTCCAGGCCTACAGTGTCCGGGCCTACAGTGTCTAAAGCCCTACAGTGTCCAAAGCCCTACAGTGTCCGGGCCTACAGTGTCCGGCCCTACAGTGTCTGGGCCTACAGTGTCCGGGCCTACAGTGTCCGGGCCTACAGTGTCCGGGCCTACAGTGTCCGGGCCTACAGTGTCCTGGCCTACTGTGTCCAGGCCTACAGTGTCCGGGCCTACAGTGTCCGGGCCTACATTGTCTAAAGCCCTACAGTGTCCGGGCCCTACAGTGTCTAAAGCCCTCCAGTGTCCGGGCCCTACAGTGTCTAAAGCCCTACAGTGTCCGGGCCTACAGTGTCCGGGCCTACAGTGTCCAGGCCCTACAGTGTCCAGGCCCTACAGTGTCCAGGCCCTACAGTGTCCAGGCCCTACAGTGTCCAGGCCCCACAGTGTCCAGGCCCCACAGTGCCCAGGCCCCACAGTGCCCAGGCCTACAGTGTCTAAAGCCCTACAGTGTCCAAAGCCCTACAGTGTCCGGGCCTACAGTGTCCGGCCCTACAGTGTCCGGGCCTACGGTGTCCAGGCCTACAGTGTCCGGGCCTAGAGTGTCCAGGCCCTACAGTGTCCGGGCCCTACAGTGTCCGGGCCTATGGTGTCTGGGCCTACAGTGTCTAAAGCCCTACAGTGTCCGGGCCGACAGTGTCCAGGCCTAAAGTGTCCAGGCCGACAGTGTCCGGGCCTACTGTGTCTAAAGCCCTACAGTGTCCGGGCCTACAGTGTCGAAAACACTAGTGTCCAAAGCCCTACAGTGTCCAAAGCCCTACAGTGTCCAAAGCCCTACAGTGTCCAAAGCCCTACAGTGTCCAAAGCCCTACAGTGTCCGGGCCTACAGTGTCCAGGCCTACAACGTCCTGGCCTACAGCGTCCGGGCGTACAGTGTCCTGCCCTACAGTGTCTGCCCTACAGTGTCCGGGCCCTACAGTGTCAGGCCCTACAGTGTCCGGGCCTACGGTGTCCAGGCCTAGAGCGTCCTGGCCTACAGCGTCCAGGCCTACAGCATCCGGGCCTCCAGCGCCCGGGCCTACAGTGTCCAGGCCCTACAGTGTCCAGGCCCCACAGTGTCCAGGCCTACAGCGTCCGGGCCCTACATTGTCCAGGCCTACAGTGTCCGGGCCTACAGTGTCTAAAGCCCTACAGTGTCTAAAGCCCTACAGTGTCCGGGCCTACAGTGTCTAAAGCCCTACAGTGTCCAAAGCCCTACAGTGTCCGGGCCTACAGTGTCCAGGCCTACAGTGTCCGGGCCTACAGTGTCCTGGCCTACAGTGTCCGGGCCTACAGTTTCCGGGCCTACAGTGTCCAGGCCTACAGTGTCCGGGCCTACAGTGTCTAAAGCCTTACAGTGTCCGGGCATACAGTGTCTAAAGCCCTACAGTGTCCAGGCCCTACAGTGTCTAAAGCCCTACAGTGTCCGGGCCTACAGTGTCTGGGCCTACAGTGTCCGGGCCTACAGTGTCTAAAGCCCTACAGTGTCCGGGCCCTACAGTGTCCGCGCCTAAAGTGTCCAGGCCTACAGTGTCCAGGCCTACAGTGTCCGGGCCTACGGTGTCCAGGCCCTACAGTGTCCAGGCCCTACAGTGTCCAGGCCTACAGTGTCCAGGCCTACAGTGTCCAGGCCCTACAGTGTCCAGGCCCTACAGTGTCCGGGCCTACAGTGTCCGGGCCCAACAGTGTCCGGGCCTACAGTGTCCGGGCCTACAGTGTCCAGGCCTACAGTGTCCAGGCCCTACAGTGTCCTGGCCTACAGTGTCCGGGCCTACAGTGTCCAGGCCCTACAGTGTCCAGGCCCCACAGTGTCCAGGCCCCACAGTGTCCAGGCCTCACAGTGTCCAGGCCCCACAGTGTCCAGGCCTACAGTGTCCAGGCCCTACAGTGTCCAGGCCCCACAGTGTCCAGGCCTCACAGTGTCCAGGCCCCACAGTGTCCAGGCCTACAGTGTCCAGGCCCCACAGTGTCCAGGCCTACAGTGTCCAGGCCCTACAGTGTCCAGGCCCCACAGTGTCCAGGCCCTACAGTGTCCAGGCCCTACAGTGTCCAGGCCCCACAGTGTCCAGGCCTCACAGTGTCCAGGCCCCACAGTGTCCAGGCCTACAGTGTCCAGGCCCCACAGTGTCCAGGCCTACAGTGTCCAGGCCCCACAGTGTCCAGGCCTACAGTGTCCAGGCCTACAGTGTCCAGGCCTACAGTGTCCAGGCCTACAGTGTCTAAAGCCCTACTTCGGGTTTATCACAGAGTGCTGGAGTAACTCAGTGGGTCAGGCAGCATCTGTGGAGAACGTGGATAGGTGACGTTTTGGGTCGAGACCCTTCTTCTCGCATTGAGTTTGCTTTGTCTGCTCTATTCCTCCCTCCCTCCCTCTCCC
>NW_027602423.1:0-30000 GCF_053455715.1 Rhinoraja longicauda
GCAACAAAGGCACTTGAGATGTTGTGTAAAGTGTGGAGAATGAAAAAATGGAAAGAAAATAGAGAGCTGTGTCGCTGACCAGACACAGCCTGTATTTGGAGGCAGTGTCCAGTTCTAAACAAACCTCTTTTTTAGTTTAGTTTAGAGATACCGCGCTGAAACACACCCTTTGGCTCACCAAGTCCATACGTGACCAGCGATCCCTGCACACGAACACTATCCTACACATTAGGGACAATTCACAATTATACCAAGCCAATTAGCCGACAAACCTCGACTTGTTTGGCGTGTGGGAGGAAACCAAAGCACCCGTAGAAAACCCACGCATGTCACGGGGAGAACGTACAAACTCCATGCAGACAGCAGCCAGAGTCAGGTTCGAACCGGGTATCTAGCGCTGTAAGGCAGCAATTCTACCGCTGCACTACCATGCCACCCTTTGCACTGGTCTTTCACAGAAGAGGGCAGTGGTATCAGCTGTGACGTTGAGGTGGTGAAAGTGAAATAATGTGCAAGAATGGAGCTGATAGCGATATCAGTTTTGTAGAATCTTTAATTTAAACAGCCCATCACACTTATACAGAATAGAGAGATTGGCGGAGAAGTTGCATCAGCTGAATAAGTGGAAAACAAAGCAGCCTGCTCCTTCATATCAATATTGCTGCCTTTTTAAACTTGCTGCCTCTTCTCTTTTTAATCCCTGTTCTAATATTCTGTGTCAAATTTTCATTGGTCATGGCCCATTTGCACTGAATAGATACATTGCTATTGCCCCTGTACAGACAATATATAAATCCCAATTCTTCTTGCCGTACGCAACACACAGTTTACCCCTGTTGGAAATGACTCACTCAGAGAACCCAGGATCAGTAGCAGAACCCTCATTTCACCAGGTGACATTCTGCAAATGAAAGCACAGAATTAAAATCAGAGAGAAATGAGGGACTGGGGTCTTGTGCAAGCTGTAAAGTGGGACAGCAATTAATAGTGGGTGAAACACATGACTCCCTGACTGGGAGATCTACAGACAAACGTGAGATCTCCATCTCAGCGTTGTACAGGAAAATCAATTACAATCAATTAACATGAGGTAAAATTCTGAGATTGATGAAGTGGTGATGTCTTCTTACCTGATTCTGCTGAGGTGCTGCTGCCTGGGATGGAGAGAGATGAGACCACCTGCAACCTTCTCAGTCCCGGGGACTCTACCGTGAGTGTTGACAGACTCAGGGACAGCTCACCGACTACCTTCGACATCCGCTTCATGAGTGAATAACTGCAGGGCTGGATAACAGTGCAGCCGATGTGGGTTTGGGGAAAACATGCAAAGTAGACAAACCAACATCTATTCTGTGTCTGTGGAATGAAGATTCCATTGTTTCCAGTCAACTTCCTCTAACAACTGCAGATCGATGAAGGGTCAGCACTGAGCACGGGGCTGCAATTGTAACATAGAAACATAGAAACATAGAAAATAGGTGCAGGAGTAGGCCATTCGGCCCTTCGAGCCTTGACCGCCATTCAATATGATCATGGCCGATCATCCAGCTCAGTAGCCTGTACCTGCCTTCTCTCCATACCCCCTGATCCCTTTAGCAAAAAGGGCCACATCTAACTCCCTCTTAAATATAGCCAATGAACTGGCCTCAACTACCTTCTGTTGCAGAGAATTCCACAGACTCACCACTCTCTGTGTGAAGAAATGTAACAGACAAATGTATTAGCGAGGAACTGCACTGTAGGTCCTGTATAAATCCTGCCAATTTTTTTATATGCTGTTATGTTTGTGTGCTACTGTATGTTTCATTTTTTCCTTAGTACCTAATCAGATGTACAGCACTTTGGTCAACGTGGGTTGTTTTTAAATGTGCTATATAAATAAAATTAACTTGACTTGACTTGAAATGACCAGTTGACCATTATTACACAGGGGGCCATACTGGAACATAAATAGACATAAGTCTAGATTTACTAGAATGTTGCCTGGGTTTCAGCACTTTAGCTACAGAGAGAGGTTGAACAGGTTAGGTCTTTATTCTTTGGAGCGTAGAAGGTTGAGGGGGGACTTGATAGAAGTTTTTTAAATTTTAAGAGGGACGGACAGAGTTGACGTGGGTAAGCTTTTCCTTTTGAGAGTGGGGAAGATTCAAACAAGGGGACATAACTTCAGAATTAAGGGACAAAAGTTTAGGGGTAACATGAGGGGTGGCTTTATTTACTCAGAGGGTGGTGGCTGTGTGGAATGAGCTTCCGGTGGAAGTGGTGGAGGCAGGTTCGATTTTATTATTTAAGAGTAAATTGGATAGGTATATGGATGGGAGGGGATTGGAGGGGTATGGTCTGAGAGCAGGTAGATGAGACTAGGTCAGTGAAAGTGGTCGGCGTGGACTGGTGGGGCCGAACGGGCCTGTTTCCATGCTGTAATTGTTATATGGTTAAGTATTAACAGAGGGAGAAGTTGTAGGATAAAAACTGCCAGTGGACTGTGTATTGGAAATGTAATGGACAGAGCAGGCTAGAGAGGAAGTAGCCACAGAATAATCCATGCCACGTCAGTATGTGACACTGAGCTGTGTATATGGGGACTGGAACAGAGATGTAATTGGAGAGAATTTTATCGGATTTATCGTCCACTCCAGCATCATCACACATGGCACCATTGAGCTGTGTGGTGGATCTACAGTGAACAGAGAGTGCGGCAAAAGGAAACTGGCAGGATGATTCCTGTTGTACTAAAACATGTCGCATCAGATATTGGTGTCTGTGCTCCGGTCCCAGAACAGATAGTAAACAGGACATTGGCAGCTGAAGCATAACTATGGCCTGCAAACAGGCTCTTTGGCCCAACTCCCGTTTGCCTCTGCCTGACCATAATTGTCCCTCTAATCCTTTCCGATCCATGAACCTGTCCAAAAGCCTTTTAAATGTCATAATTGTTTCACTCGGGTGGATAAATGGAACATGCTGCCAGTGGATGTAGTTGAAGCTGAGACTGTAACGGCATTAAAAAGACACATATATATAAACATGTACCACAGCAGAAACATGCCTTACTTCCTTTATGTTTAAAGAGCCTTTAGGTGCCTAAAAGTTACCTTGTTGTTGATGTGCCTTGTTAAGTTATGTTATAGAAACATAAAAACATAGAAAATAGGTGCAGGAGTAGGCCATTCGGCCCTTCGAGCCTGCACCGCCATTCAATATGATCATGGCTGGTCATCCAGCTCAGTAGCCTGTACCTGCCTTCTCTCCATACCCCCTGATCCCTTTAGCAAAAAGCACCACATCTAACTCCCTCTTAAATGTAGCCAATGAACTGGCCTCAACTACCTTCTGTGGCAGAGAATTCCACAGACTCACCACTCTCTGTGTGAAGAAATGTTTTCTCATCTCGGTCCTAAAAGACTTCCCCCTTATCCTTAAGCTGTGACCCCTGGTTCTGGACTCCCCCAACATCGGGAACAATCTTCCCGCATCTAGCCTCTCTAACCCCTTAAGAATTGTATATGTTTCTATAAGATCCCCCCTCAGTCTTCTAAATTCCAGCGAGTATAAGCCCAGTCCATCCATTCTTTCCTTATATGAAAGTCCCGCCATCCCAGGGATCAATCTGGTGAACTTTCTCTGTACTCCCTCCAAGGCAAGAACGTCTTTCCTCAGGTTAGGAGACCAAAACTGCACACAATTCTCCAGGTGCGGTCTCACCAAGGCCCTGTACAACTGCAGTAGAACCTCCCTGCTCCTAAACTCAAATCCTCTTGCTATGAATGCCAACATACCATTCGCCTTCTGCACTGCCTGCTGCACCTGCATGCTTGCTTTCAATGACTGGTGCACCATGACACCCAGGTCACGTTGCATCTCCCCTTCTCCCAATCGGTCACCATTCAGGTAATACTCGGCTTTCGTGTTCTTGCCGCCAAAGTGGATAACCTCACATTTATCCACATTATATTGCATCTGCCATGCATTTGCCCACTCGCCTAATCTATCCAATTATGTTATGTTAAATGTTTTTTGTATGCTAGTCGGAAAAAGCAATAAAAATAATATTTTATTAAAAAGACACTTGGACAGGTACATGGAAAGGTTTGGAAGGAAATGGGCCAATCGTGGGCAAATGAGACTACTTAAACTAGGGTATCTGAGCCGACATTAATGAATTGGGGCAAACGATTTTTTCCCTGCTGCATGACTACACATGATATTTATCCCTCCATTCAATGCAAGTCCATGAGCCAATCTGTAAACCTCTCCAATGCCACTAATGTATCTGTTTCTTCACCACCCATGGCAGGATGTTCCAGGCACCCATCACCCTGTGTTAAAAAAACTAGACCTACACATCGCCTTTAAACTTTGTCTCTCACCTTAAAGCTATTCCCTCTAGTGTTTGACAATTTCGTATTGGGAAAGAAAGTCCAACTGACCAGTCTCTCTATACCTCTCGTAACTTTATATACTTCTATCAGCTATCCTCTCTTTGTAGGTAATAGCCCATAATCCAGGCTAACATTAAACCCATGGCTTGAGTCAGGCTACAGAGACCTCCAACCTCTGTCTTGGTAAAATGAATGCAACCATCAATCTTACCTATGCACCTCGTGATTTAATAAACCTCGGTAAGGTCACCCCTCAGCCTCCTTTACTCCAAAAAAGAAACAGCCCCCACGCATCCAGGCTCTCCTCACAACTTGAGCACTCCTGTCCCGGCAATATCCTTCTGCAGCCTCTCTATCTCAATCACATACTTCCAATAGCATGGTGACCTGAAATGCACATGATACTCGAGGTGTGGTCTCACCAATGTTCTATCCAGATGTAACGAGATGTCCTAACCCTTGACTCAATGTCCTGTCCAATGAAGGCAACGACGCCATATGCCGTCTTCACCACTTTGTCTACCCAAAGTATCATATTCAAGAAATTATGTATTTGTCCCACCAGGTTCCCTGAAAGTGGTGCAAAGCTGCAAAGAGGACAGAGAAGATTTATGAGAATGTTGCCAGGATTTGAGGGCATGAGCTACAAGGAAAGGTTGGCTAGACTAGAACTTTATTCCATGAAATGCGGGAGGCTGAGGGGTGAACGTATAGAGATGTATAAAACCATGAGGGGGCAAGCTAGGGTGAATTCACAGTCTTGTACCCAGAGTAGAGGCATGAAGAACCAGAGAACATGTTTAAAGTGAGAAGAGAAAGATTTAATAGGAACCTGAAAGGCAACATTTTCACACAGTGATATTTGGAATGAGCGGCCAGAGGAGATACTTGAGGTGGGTACGATAACAACATATAAAAGACATTTGTAAAGGTATATGGACAAGAAACGTTTAGAGTTAGTTACACTGTAAGTGACAGTGCCCATGAGAGTAAATAACACTAAATGACAGGGTCAAGGAGTGGTGTAAGTAACACTGTAAATGACAGGGCCCAGGAGTGTAACTGTAAATGACAGGGCCCAGGAGTGTAACATTGTAAATGACAGGGCCCATGGGTGTAAGTAACACTGTAAATGACAGGGCCCAGGGGTGTAAGTAACACTGTAAATGACAGGGCCCAGGGGTGTAACACTGTAAATGACAGGGACCAGGAGTGTAACACTGTAAATGACAGGGCCCAGGGGTGTAACACTGTAAATGACAGGGCCCAGGAGTGTAACACTGTAAATGACAGGGCCCAGGAGTGTAACATTGTAAATGACAGGGCCCAGGAGTGTAACACTGTAAATGACAGGGCCCAGGAGAGTAACACTATAAATGACAGGGCCCAGGTGTGTAAGTAACACTATAAATGACAGGGCCCAGGTGTGTAAGTAACACTGTAAATGACAGGACCCAGGAGTGTAAACTAGGTTTAGAGGGATAAGGGCTAAACTCAGGCAGATGGGACTCATGCAGATGGGGCATGTAGGTCGGTGTGGGCATGTTGGGCCGAAAGGCTTGTTGCACACTGTATGACTCTATGACTCTCCCAGTCCGAGCTCCCACTCTCACCTCAGCCTTTGTTTCCATCCGTTGATGAATACTCCTGTGATTTTTCATCAGCTGTTTTCTCTGCCTCAGACATGGAGAGTCCATTGTTCTCAGTCAGTGAGCTTCCTAAAACATACACAATACTAAGAAGCATCATTGAACAGAGGGCTCTGACTATTGGATCTTAAATGGACAGCGGATGTTGAAGAATATCTACTGGACACATCCATACAACACCACGGGGAATGCAATGCATCTTCTATAATTTTAATGGACAATTATGATCGAACTGCTCACCACAGAATCCTCCAATCCAACCAACACCACCAATTCCATGCTTAAAAATGACACCAGCTCCTCCCACCCCTCTTCATCTAATCCCAGCACATTGAACTTCTATTACAGTCCCCATTTAGTTACCCAACCTGCCTTTGAATACTTGCACACACAAGAACACCGCCAGCCTGCAATGTACACGGAGGATAGGAAAGTTAAGTTCCACAGGACAATTGCTGTGCCAGACATTGGTCTCTATTCAGGATCAGTAATGGGTGAACAGCACGTGGGATCTGGGCAGCTGGAGACAAAGCCGTTAATAATGAAGCTGTTAAATTTGTGGATAACACGTCTGAATTATAGTGGCCGAGAGAGTCAACCACTGAAAGTAATGGTGGGATATGTGATTGGAAGGAGCAAGGCCATGGTGGGCATTTAAAAATAGGTTATGAATTTTATGACCAGGATCAGCATGTCATGAATTAACTTTCAATTTCTCTCCCCCTTCACTGCCCACTAACACCCATTCTCTGTAATTCAAACACCTCCTTATGTCCATCTATTGATTAGTTTGTCTCTATCACACAGTGTCTCTCCAGCTGCTGTCTCTTCCATGCCTTCTTCTCCCCTCATTCCCTCTCCCATTTCACATTTTCATCTTTTGCTCAGTTTGCGATCGGGACATTTGGCCCTGTGACCTGTGACCCTGAAATGGAAGATGCCTTGTTCTCATTGAGCTGCCATTATAAACACAATAACAGAACAGGGGTGAAATTGACCAATGGCGCATTTCTATTAGAACAGCAAAGGCCAGAATTACGAGAATGAATTAAGATACTGCATGGAAACAGGTCAATTAGTCTGAAGAAGGTTCTAGACTCGAAACGTCACCGATTCCTTCTCTCCAGAGCTGCTGTCCCGCTGTTGTGTCTATCAATCAGTCCCTTACTTTAAACTGCCTTGACAACTCTCTTTGCCTCCCTCTCTCAATAGACAATAGACAATAGACAATAGGTGCAGGAGTAGGCCATTCAGCCCTTCGAGCCAGCACCGCCATTCAATGCGATCATGGCTGATCACTCTCAATCAGTACCCTGTTCCTGCCTTCTCCCCATACCCCCTCACTCCGCTATCCTTAAGAGCTCTATCCAGCTCTCTCTTGAAAGCATCCAACGAACTGGCCTCCACTGCCTTCTGAGGCAGAGAATTCCACACCTTCACCACTCTCTGACTGAAAAAGTTCTTCCTCATCTCCGTTCTAAATGGCCTACCCCTTATTTTTAAACTGTGGCCCCTTGTTCTGGACTCCCCCAACATTGGGAACATGTTTCCTGCCTCTAATGTGTCCAATCCCCTAATTATCTTATATGTTTCAATAAGATCCCCCCTCATCCTTCTAAATTCCAGTGTATACAAGCCCAATCGCTCCAGCCTTTCAACATACGACAGTCCCGCCATTCCGGGAATTAACCTAGTGAACTTACGGTGCACGCCCTCCATAGCAAGAATATCCTTTCTCAAATTTGGAGACCAAAACTGCACACAGTACTCCAGGTGCGGTCTCACCAGGGCCCGGTACAACTGTAGAAGGACCTCACAAAAATCTTCAACCTGCCCCTTTTAAAATCCACCATCCCCCCTCCTATACTCAACTCCTCTTGTTGTGAAGGCCAACATTCCATTGGCTTTCTTCACTGCCTGCTGTACCTGCATGCTTCCTTTCATTGACTGATGCACTAGGACACCCAGATCTAGTTGAACTCCCCCTCCTCCTAACTTGACACCATTCAGATAATAATCTGCCTTTCTATTCTTACTTCCAAAGTGAATAACCTCACACTTATCTACATTAAACTGCATCTGCCATGTATCCGCCCACTCACACAACCTGTCCAAGTCACCCTGCAGCCTTATTGCATCTTCCTCACAATTCACACTACCCCCCAGCTTAGTATCATCTGCAAATTTGCTAATGGTACTTTTAATCCCTTCGTCTAAGTCATTAATGTATATCGTAAATAGCTGGGGTCCCAGCACCGAACCTTGCGGTACCCCACTGGTCACTGCCTGCCATTCCGAAAGGGACCCATTTATCCCCACTCTTTGCTTTCTGTCTGTCAACCAATTTTCTATCCATGTCAGTACCCTACCCCCAATACCATGTGCTCTAATTTTGCCCACTAATCTCCTATGTGGGACCTTGTCGAAGGCTTTCTGAAAGTCGAGGTACACCACATCCACTGACTCTCTCCCCTGTCAATTTTCCTAGTTACATCCTCAAAAAATTCCAGTAGATTTGTCAAGCATGATTTCCCCTTCGTAAATTCATGCTGACTCGGAATGATTCTGTTACTGCTATCCAAATGCTCAGCAATTTCGTCTTTTATAATTGACTCCAGCATCTTCCCCACCACTGATGTCAGACCAACTGGTCTATAATTACCCGTTTTCTCTCTCCCTCCTTTCTTAAAAAGTGGGATAACATTTGCTATCCTCCAATCCACAGGAACTGATCCTGAATCTATAGAACATTGAAAAATGATCTCCAATGCTTCCACTATTTCTAGAGCCACCTCCTTAAGTACCCTGGGATGCAGACCATCAGGCCCTGGGGATTTATCAGTCTTCAGTCCCATCAGTCTACCCAAAACCATTTCCTGCCTAATGTGGATTTCCTTCAGTTCCTCCATCACCCTAGGTTCTCCGGTCCCTAGAACATTTGGGAGATTGTGTGTATCTTCCTCAGTGAAGACAGATCCAAATAACGGTTTAACTCGTCTGCCATTTCTTTGTTCCCCATAATAAATTCCCCTGCTTCTGTCTTCAAGGGACCCACATTTGCCTTGACTATTTTTTTCCTCTTCACGTACCTAAAAAAACTTTTGCTATCCTCCTTTATATTATTGGCTAGTTTACCCTCGTACCTCATTTTTCTCCCCGTATTGCCTTTTTAGTTAACTTTTGTTGCTCTTTAAAAGTGTCTCAATCCTCTGTCTTCCCACTCTTCTTTGCTATGTTATACTTCCTCTCCTTAATTTTTATGCTCTCCCTGACTTCCCTTGTCAGCCACAGGTGTCTCTTACTCCCCTTAGAGTCTTTCCACCTCTTTGGAATAAATTGATCCTGCAACCTCTGCATTATTCCCATGAATACCTGCCATTACTGTTCTACCGTCTTCCCTGCTAGGGCCTCCTTCCAGTCAATTTTGGCCAGCTCCTGCCTCATGCCTCTGTAATCCCCTTTGCTATACTGTAATACTGACACTTCCGATTTTCCCTTCTCCCTATTCCCTTCTCCATTTGCAGAGTAAAACTTATCATGTTGTGATCACTGCCTCCTAATGGCTCTTTTTACCTCTAGTCCCCTTATCAGATCAGGATCATTACACAACACTAAATCCAGAATTGCCTTCTCCCTGGTCGGCTCCAGTACAAGCTGTTTTAAGAATCCATCTCGAAGGCACTCTACAAACTCTGTTTCCTGGGGTCCATTTCCAACCTGATTTTCCCAGTCTACCTGCATGTTGAAATCTCCCGTAACCACCGTAGCATTACATTTTTGACACGCCAATTTTATCTCCTGATTCAACTTGCACCCTATGTCGAGGCTACTGTTTGGGGGCCTATAGATAACTCCCATTAGGGTCTTTTTACCCTTAAAATTTCTCATTTCTATCCATACTGATTCAACATCTCCTGATTCTATGTCACCCCTTGCAAGGGAATGAATATCATTCGTTACCATCAGAGCAACCCCACCCCCTCTGCCCACCTGTCTGTCTTTTCTATACGTTGTGTACCCCTGAATATTCAGTTCCCAGCCCTGGTCCGCTTGTAGCCATGTCTCAGTGATCCCTACAACATCATACTTGCCCATGACTAACTGAGCCTCAAACTCATCCACTTTATTTTTTATACTACGCGCATTTAAGTACAACACTTTAACTTCTGTATTTACCTCCCCTCTCATATCGGTCACAAATGGCCCTGCCCTTAATTTCTTTTCCCCTCTAGAACTTCTGTTCCCAATCTTCCGAGAGTCTTCTGCAATATCTCCTGTATTCACTTTTACCTCATCTTCATATTCACAATTTGTTAACCCCTCCCCCCCCACTACTTAGTTTAAAGCCACAGGTGTCGCACTAGCAAACCTGCCTGCCAGAATGTTTGTCCCCCTCCCCACTCCACTAACTCCCATTGTTTCTTGTTTTTATCTGCGGCTTAGTTTGCATCTGTTTCACAAAATGTTATCTGCTCCAGATATGGAAATCACTTTATGTTCAGCCTGTTTGTTTCCTGTTGCAAACAGGATTGCGGGAATGGTGGTGAATTAATCTGTGGAGTGTTTTCGTTAGAAATGAAATGATGGCAGAGTTGCAATTGGTCCACAGAAACAAGTATTTAAGCTCTTCCAATCAACCTGCCCTGAAAACGCTACCTCTGTTTGTTCCCTCCTCATCCCCCGCTCCTCCCTACCAGCCACTCTCCATTGCACAAATTCTCTTGTTTTCTTGTCACTCAATTTGCATCTGAGCTCTTTTATCAAAGGTTACCTGTTTCCTTGTTATGAAAAGTCCTTTGTTCTCAGTCTATGTATTTCTTGTTAAAAACAGGGATGACAGAGCAGAGTTAACCCATTAGTAATGTCATGGCTGCAAAAACAAGGGTGCATTGTATGGAAGTTACTTCAGGGGAACAGGCCATTCAGCCTAACAACTCTGACATGTTTTATACTGCACACCAACGTCCCACAACATAAAGCACTGTGCACTCAGCAATGTAGTGGGACCACAGTGAACAGAGAGGACTGGAAAAGGAAAATTCACAGAATAATTCCTTGTTGACAAAAATGTGTCTGCTTTGATCTTTGGTTTCTGTGCTACAGAAATATAATGCGCAGAAAACACAAGGGGCCTTAACAGCTGAAGGCACAACTGCCATTGTTGGAACCATTAATTTCAGGTTTATTTAATGACCTGAATATCTGGCCATCACGGAGCCTTAAAATTATGGAGAATTCTGTAAAGAGGGGGAGAAATGGTATTAAAAATCATCATGAGAACATCGAGTCTGAGCACAGCTGAATGGAGATAGTGGAATGAGATGGAGCAAACTGGGAAACAGGAATCTTCAGTTATACCCTCCAGCTTCCCCGGATACACTGTTTCCCAGTGTCACTCACCACCTCTCACTCTTGCTTGGTCCCCCTCATTCCCGTCCCAAATTTACCACCTGCTCTCTTGATACTCAAATGTCAAATTTCTGCTCAGTTTGCATCCTTCCTTTCACCAATGTTACCTGCGTTCCTGAAATATAAAATACCTTGTTCTTACATTCTCGTCGAGCAAAGGGACCCAACCCAAAACGTCGCTTTCAATTCCTTACATAGATGCTGAGTTACTCCAGCACTTTGTGTTTTGCTCAAGATTCCAGCATCTGCAGTTCCGTTTCTCGTTCTCATTTTGCCAGCTTACTGTTACAAGCAGGATGGCTGAACAGGGTAGAATTGACCCATGCATGTGTTTCTATTTGGCTTGCAATGGCCACAGAAGGGACACACTTTTCACAGAGCATGGATAGTATATGGAACAAGTAGCCAGAGGAAGTGGTAGAGGCATGTATAATTACCATATTTAAAAGACAATTGAAGAGGTACGGACAGGAAAGATGTAGAAAGAGACACAAGAAACTGCAGATGCTGCAATGTTGCGTAAAACTCCAAGTACTGGAGGTGCTAGAACAACTCAGCCAGGTCAAGCAGCATTTGTGGAAGGATAGGACAGGCGATATTTTAGGTCAAGACCCTTCTTCAGACCCAGAATGCTGTCTGCCTTTCCTTCCACAGATGCTGCCTGACTCAGAGCTCTTCCAACACTTTGTGTTTTGCGCAGGGATATGGGGAAACCATGGATGAGTTGGGGGAAAAGTGCATGTTTTCACGATGTTCAATTCTATGCCAGTTGCGCAGACATTAAATTTGTAGATTATTATGACAGAATTAGAGTAGCTCAGATTTATCAGAGGCTTCAAGGATTGGATTGCAGAGATAAGGAGGAGGATGACCAGAGAGAGAACAGAAAATCATAAGATGTTGTCACTGACCCTTCAAGGTGCCACAGAATGTCTCTGTCTGTCTTCCCAGAAAGCCTCTCACTCATTTGCGTATTTTTATGTTGTTTCTTTGCATTTTCCAATATGCAAGGAGTGTTTTTTTTTGTCTGAAGTGAAGAATCCTCTATCCTTGCTATGCAAGCAGCACCTCACAAACATGACATTAGGAATGGGCAGGACTGATTGGAGGAGCAAGTCCATTGGATCATCAATGTAACTGATAGCTGGAAATAACGATTTTAGAATTTACCACACAAGAATGTCCAGTTCAGGCCAAAATCACAGCCATGCCATGTGTCCATCACTGTTGAATGCAATCACGCAATTTTATTCCTGTCAAAATTAACAGCATCATTGATGGACACTGGGATATGTGTGCAGGAACTCTAAAGTGCGTAATGATCGGGAAAGAGATTAATTCTGCCCTGTGGCAATGTATGCTGCACCGAGGACAGTTTGTGTTGTGGAAGACAGTTTGTGTTGTGTTGTGTTGTGCCAGGATTTGAGATAAGATGAAGGGGTGGAATTGATGGCTGGGTGGGGGCGGGAGGGGAGCACAGGTGGGTAAGGGAGGAGAGGGGGTGGGGGCTGGTGGCATTGTGAGCAGAGACGGTGAGGCAGGGGACAGAAGTGTGAGAGAGGCATCATCTGCAGGATAAATTTCTCCCACACCAGCAGTGAGCTAATGTGTTGCCCTCTGTTGTAGACTGGAATATAATATATCGAATGGATTGGATAATAAACATCTAGAGAATAGATACATCCCTCCCCAGGATGGCGCTCGATTAATGTTGGACACCGAGCTATTAGAGTGTTGGAGGGAATCTCCACAAGATAACCACCCCATCATCTGTTGGAGTTGAGGAGTGGTCCTCGTTTTTTTTCCAGAAGCCCTAGCAGTCTACTTACTGGCCCAGTGTTAGTGGTGACATCAGGAAGTCTCAGCCTGGCTCCGGTATTTTGGGGGGGAGCGGGGACAGAAACAACTTCCATTCATGTGCAATCTGTGCACAGCAAAAATACATGCTTAAGTACTTGCGAGAACCCATGTGGTGTAACAAAGTATTTGTGTAGAGCATCACACATGGGGAAGAGTATAGATTTTAACGAGAGAATATTGTTTGATGGTGAAGTCCTCTGCCAAGACAATAGGGTATCTGGTGTAGAGGAGCTCACTGTATTGGGTAATGGTTAATTCCCGGAATGGCGGGACTGTCGTATGTTGAAAGGCTGGAGCGATTGGGCTTGTATAAACTGGAATTTAGAAGGATGAGGGGGGATCTTATTGAAACATATAAGATAATTAGGGGATTGGACACATCAGAGGCAGGAAACATGTTCCCAATGTTGGGGGAGTCCAGAACAATCGGCCACAGTTTAAGAATAAGGGGTAGGCCGTTTAGAACGGAGATGAGGAAGAACTTTTTCAGTCAGAGAGTGGTGAAGGTGTGGAATTCTCTGCCTCAGAAGGCAGTGGAGGTCAGTTCGTTGGATGCTTTCAAGAGAGAGCTGGATAGAGCTCTTAAGGATAGCGGAGTGAGGGGGTATGGGGAGAAGGCAGGAACGGGGTACTGATTGAGAGTGATCAGCCATGATCGCATTGAATGGCGGTGGTGGCTCGAAGGGCTGAATGGCCTCCTCCTGCACCTATTGTCTATTGTCTCTTGTCTATTGTATTAACATGGATTGGAGACAAGGCATCTTCCACAAATACAGATCGAGAGAATGGGCTAAATCTGGCAAACTGTGGTTAATGAAGAGAAAATAGAAACCAAGCACTCGTGTAAAGTATGAAAAGACAGTGAGAAATTAAAAGTGGGTGTAGCACACAGATTGAGGTGTTCTTGCGTTTGACACACCTGATAGTTGACATTAAGGTGCGGCAAACGGTCAGGTAGGTAAGCAGCACATTGGGATATATTGCAAGCGGGGTTGGAGATTTAAATACTGAGGTTAAAATACACCTTAAATACTATGTGTGGTATTGGTCTCTTTATTTAAGAGTATATTTACATTGATATAGCCCAGAAGATATTAACTCGACAAATTTCAGGGGTCAAGCTTTTCTATTTTCACAAATGACTAAAAGTGTTGGTTTGTGTGGTTTGGAGTTGACAAGAACGAGGGATGAATGAGGGGTGAGCCACACACGATCCCATGGAGGCAGGACAGGGTAGATGTTGGAACAGAGTCAGAGACAAACAGCATGGAACCAGGACCTTTGAGTCCACACCAACCATCCATTTTTAAACAGATCCTACCCTCAACTATGTTTTTATCCCCCATTTTATCTTTGGGCTTGCTTTCTTTTTCAGAAATTATTTGTTCTAATATTATAAGTTATGCTGCTGCAAGTAAGAATTTTATTGTATTTCAGAAAACATGATTCACTCTCACCCTCCCCCTCTTCCCGTTATGCCCACCCAGATTGCACCATTCACACAACACAGAGCAATTTAAAAGATAGAATTAAAAGAAACTTCATGATGCCTGTTTTGGCAGCTGAGAGGAGACCCACAGGATCCAAGGGAGAATGTATTAATTCCACAGTCAACACCCGATGTCAGGAGTTGTTGCAGGGGGTAGGGATTTGGATGTGTCAACCATTGGATTTCTGCTGAGGCAGAGGTGATCCATACAAGAAGGATGTGTTGCACCTGAACTGAATCAAGATCCTGGCAGGAAGGTTTGCTGTTGGTAGTTGGGTGAGTTTAAACTAAATTTGCTGGGTTGGGGTTAACTGCAGAACTGAGCCAGGTGAGAGGCTCGAACTAGGAATGGAAGGTGATAACAGAAAGCTCAATGGGCAGGATAGGCAGGAGCACAGCAAGGAGCGAGGCAGGACTGTTGTATTGAAAAGTCCGGGAGCAGAGCAAGGACGCCCATTGGCTGAGAACAAAAGTAAATGGCAATTGCAGTGGAAAAGGCAGATTAATAAGAGCGCATAACTCCAAGCTGGTCAGGAAGGCAGCAGAGAAGTGAGATTGGTTGATCAATTCAAGCAGACGATTGGTAAATTGGCCATTTATTCAGGGAATTGATTGAGAAACTCCAAAGACTGGGAATCGTGGTGATACTGAGGGATGGAAATTGGGAGCGGCATTGCTCCAGCAAAGGGGATATTGTTTCAAACTCCTTCAGGTCCAACTCTCCGCCTCATGTTGTTTGTCTGATTTCCTTCAATCCGCTTCACTCATTAAGGCAATCCCAAATTCCAGGGACCCTCTCAGGGCTTCTGGTGCCCAGTTTGATGGTGGAGTGGGCGAACATGTTTCTCAGGTTGAGGAGTTAGGTCAACAGATCACCTCGCACTAAAATGGCCCCTCCACTCTGGTTCACCGCTCAATATGATCGCGGCTTAACTGACTGCAACCTCAACCCCACACTCCCGGCGAGGCCGGTAACCATTCACACCTTGCTTGCCTGCAGTGGGTCTGATTTTGCGCCGGGACAATAACATTCTCTGCCTTCGTCACGTCTGAGGAGGAACGACCCAAAGACTCACCACACTCAGAGAACAGAAACATTGTGGCATCAGAATTGTTCGAAACCCAAATAATACAGCGAATGATGTGGCACATCTCCCTCCTCCCTTTCTCTCTCCCTCCATCCTTACTGCTCTCCTCTCTTTGAACTGTGACTCTCTCTCCTACCCTCCCTGTTCTCTCTCTCTGCGCCTCTGTCTCTGTCAACCTTTCACCCCTTACCCCTCCCTCCCCTCTCACTCTCACTGCATCTCTCCCTCAGTTTCTCTCTATCTATCTCACGCTTCCCTCTCTCCCTTTTGCCAACCCACTCGCTCTGAACACCCCTCCCTCTTCATCTTCCCAATCTCCCTTTGATAATTCACTGCCCCTCCATCTCTTCCCCTTTCGTCTTCTCAGCTATCTCTCCCTATCTGTCTCTCTCTCTCTTTTCCCCAACTCTCCTCCTGCTCGCCCCCACTTCTCTCTCCAACGCCATTCTTGGGAAGTGCGGTTAGAACGGTTAGCCGCCATGGGATGTAACAGCTGTCCCTGTGCCTCTTCCCTGGGGACTGGAGAGAGTGTTTCCTACACCAATCTCTGTGACCCCCTCCCCTCCGGTCCCTACACCCCCTCTCTATGACCCCATCCCTCCTGCCCCTACACCCCCTCTCTATGACCCCCTCCCTCCTGCCCTTACACCCCACACTCTCCTCGTCTCTGTGACACCCTCCCCTCCCGCCCCTACACCCCCTCCTGTCTCTGTGAACCCCTCCCCTCCGGCCCCGAAACTCCCTCTCCCTGTCTCTGTGACTCCCCTCTCGTCCTCTTCAAAGCCCCCACATCCTTCCTGTAGTGTGGGACGAACAGAACTGCGTGCAATACTCCAAATGCAGCCTGACCAAAGTCCTGGAGAGATGCATCTTGACGTCCTGGCTCTTGAACTCGATTCCGCGGCAGATGAAGGCAAGCGGACCACACCCTTCTTCACCGCTCTGTCTACTTGTGTTGCCACTTTACGGGGAGTTCCGGAGTTTATCAGGAACAGTTTCTTTCTCTCCACAATCAGACTACTGCACGGAGTTAGTATTTAGAGTCACAGAGTGATGCAGCGTGGAAACAGGCCCTACCTTCGCCCCAACTTGCCCACACCGACCAACATGCCCTATCTACACTATTCCCACGTGCCCGCGTTTGGCCCATATCCCTCCAAACCTGTCATATCCATGTACCTGTCCAAGTGTCTCTTAAACTGTGTGATAGTCCCTGCCTCAACTTCCTTCTCCGGCAGCTCGTTCCATACACCCACCACCCGCTGTGTGGAAAAGTTGCCCCTCGGGTTCCTTCTAAATTTTTCCCCCCTCACCTTAAACCTATGTCCTCTGGTTCTCATTTCCCTACTCTGGGCAAGGGACTCTGTGCATCTACACGATATATTCCTCTTATTTAATAGCATTTATTTCAAGAGGGCTTGCATATAGTCAAGTCATGTCAAGTCAATTTTATTTGTATAGCACATTTAAAAACAACCCACGTTGACCAAAGTGCTGTACATCTGTTAAGGTACTAAGGAAAAAATGAAACATACAGTAGCACACAAACATATCAGCACATACAAAACAGTTCACAGCGCCTCCTCAATGGGCCTCAAACGCTAGGGAGTAGAAATAGGTTTTGAGCCTGGACTTAAAGGAGTCGATGGAGGGGGCAGTTCTGATGGGGAGAGGGATGCTGTTCCGCAGTCTAGGAGCTGCAACCGCAAAAGCGTGTTAAACCCTGAGCTTAAGCCTAGACCGCGGGATAGTGAGTAGCCCCAAGTCGGCCGACCTGAGGGACCTGGAGTTAGAGAGGTGGGTTAGAAGATTTTTGATGTAGTGGGGGGGGAAATGTCCATTTAGGGCTTTATATGTGAATAGGAGGAGCTTGAAGTTGATCCTGTACCGTACAGGGATCCAGTGGAGAGAGGCCAGAATCGGCGTGATGTGGTCCCTTTTACGGGTCCTCGTCACGAGTCTCGCTGCGGCGTTTTGGACCAGTTACAGGCGGGACAGGGAAGATTGGCTGATCCCAGTGTATAGGGAGTTGCAGTAGTCTAGGCGGGAGGAAATGAGAGCGTGAATGGTTTTTTCAGTGCCGTCGAATTGGAGGAAAGGTTTGATTTTAGCTATGGTACGAAGTTGGAAGAAGCTGGCTTTTACCACAGCGTTGACTTGCTTGTCAAATTTTAATGCAGAGTCAAATAGCACGCCGAGGTTTTTGACATGCGGTTTGGCTAGGCAGGATAGGCTTCCAAGACTGCCTGTTATCGATTTGATGGAGTCGGGGGGCCTAATAGGATGACCTCAGGCTTGCTCTCGTTTAATTAGAGGAAGTTCTGTGCCATCCAACATTTTATGTCCTCAAGGCAGTGTAAGAGGCTGTTTAAATTTGACTGGTTGTAGGGCTTCAGGGGGAGGTAAAGCTGAGTGTCATCGGCATAGCAGTGGAAAGAAATGCCGTGCCTTTGAATGATTTGGCCAAGGGGGAGCATGTATAGAGAGAAGAGAATGGGGCCTAGGATGGAGCCTTGTGGAACTCCGCAGGAGGGGCTAGCTGGAGCAGAGGAATAACTGCCTATGTTGATCGCGAAACTTCTAACTTTGAGGTAGGAAGCGAACCAGCTCACGGCAGTGCCATCAATGCCAACCGCGTACCGGAGACGGTCAATAAGAATGGTGTGGTCCACTGTATCGAACGCTGCGCTGAGGTCGAGACGGAGCAGGATTGCACAGTCGCCGGTGTCGATGGCGAGAAGCAGGTCGTTGTGTACCTTCAACAAGGCAGACTCTGTGCTGTGGTGGGCTCTGAAACCTGACTGGAAACTTTCCAGGATGGTGTTTTGGTGTAGGTATGGCACTAATTGGTTTAGAATTGCCTTTTCAAGGACTTTTGACAGGAATGGCAGTTTGGAAATGGGTCTGTAGTTACTAGGCAAGGTGGGGTCTAGGTTAGGTTTTTTCAGTAGGGGCTGGACCACCGCGTGCTTGAAACAGGTTGGAACAGTCCCAGTGGCCAGAGAACTGTTGATAATAGAGCGACTATTGCAATGACATCCTTCAGAAGGGCAGTGGGGGCAGGATCAAGGGGGCAGGTTGCAGGTTTCATAGCGGAGACAAGCTTTGCAAGGGAGGATAGAGTGACGGGTTGGAAACAGTCCAATTTAGATGAACAGACTCGTGAGACAGCTAGGTCACGGGTGGGAGGGGAAATGTTCATCCTAATGTTCTCAACTTTGCTGGTGAAAAATTTAGCGAATTCTTCGCACTTAGCAGGGGACCTAACTAAGCTGGTACTGGGGGCGGGACATATGACAGAGGTAATTGTGCTAAATAAGACCTTGGAGTTATGAGAGTTTTTGGAAATAAGGTCGGAGAAGTATTGTGCTCTAGCAGACTTTACTGCTTCCTGGTATTTGAGAAGATTGTTTCTCAGAATTTCGAAGGAAATTTGAAGCTTGTCACATTTCCACCTCCGTTCTGATTTTCTGCACTCCCTTCTTAGGGCTTTGGTGGTGTCATTGAGCCAAGGCCGACCTTTGGGCTAAGGCTTTTTCATTTTAAGGGGAGCGATAGAATCCAGGATGGAAGAGCAAGTGATATTAAATAAAGAGGTGAGTTCCTCAGTGCTGAGATGGGGGGGGGGAGAAGCCTCAATAGTGCAGATGTTGGGGGCAGCTGTGAGAGCCTCGGAGAATTTACTGGCAGGCAATGAATTTATGTCGCGGGAGTAGCGAACAGGGAGATGAGATTTTGCGGGAGATAAAGGCAGAGATGCGTCAAAAATGATAGCGCTGTGGTCCGATAGACAGGCCTCAGTAGTTTCAATGTTGTAGATTGTGAATCCGGACGATAACACTAGGTCGAGAGTATCCTAACTTGTGAGTGGGTCCCGTGGTGTGAAGAGTCTGTGGTCTCCGCAAAGCCATCAAGGGTGCCAAGAGACAATACCGGGAGAAACTTAAGTCCAAGTACAACCTCTGGGTCACACGGAGAATGTGGCACGGTCTGATTAAGATAAATGGATGCAAAGAATGTTCGGGGACGGCACGTGATGACGTAGGCACAGGTTGTGGTCTTCCAGCTCCTCCGAACAAAACTTAGAAAAGTACCGAGTAAGTTAAAAAAAAATTGAACAAAAGTTTCTTAGAAAGTCTATAATTCTCTATAAAGATCGGGGGATTATTGAAACATGTCTCCTAAACAAAAACTGAAGAAACATATTGGTTTAAAGAGATCGGGTGAGAAGAGGGAAGGAGGCCCTGTTGCGATGGAGAATCCTCGTGCTCAAGTTGAGAGGACTGATCCCGAAGAATGGCAAGCAGGAGCGGCGGCACCCGGGAGGAAGAAGCATGCCTCGCGTGAATACGGGGAACCGCGCATGCGCGAACAAGGGGAACCGTGCATGCGCGAAATGTCACAAGGGAAGTTAAAGAAACTACAATCCCAGGATGCCTCTGCCACAGATAGTGACATCGACCAGGACCAGGACCAAGAACATACAGACGATCAAGAAGATTCATCAGAAGATGAACCTTGCCTAAAGGTAAAATTGAAAGTAAAAAATATAGGGGAAGTATGGAAGAGATCTTACAAGAAGTATGTGAACAATTAAAAAATAATACCATCGCCACCAACAGAAGTTTAAAAAAAATGGATAAATTGGATAAAAAAGTTTAAAAATTGGAAGTTAAGACTGAAGATACTACTGAAAGAGTGAATAAGATCGAAGACAACGTAACTGCTTGGATAACAGAAAGGAAACAGATATTTGAAAAACTGGACTTGTTGGAGAATACTAGTAGACGAAACAATATAAAGATTGTTGGTCTTGAAGAAGGCGCAGAGGGAGAAGATTCAATAGAATTCTTTCAAAAATGGATTCCGAATATTTTGGGAATGGAAAAAAGTGAAATCGAAATTGAAATTGAAAGGGCACATAGGGCATTAAGACCAAGTCCAAAACAGGGTCAGTATCCGAGATCAATTCTGATAAAATTATTGAGATATCAAGATAAAGAAAGAATTTTGAAGACGGCTGCACAATGCATAAAGAATTCTACTCCTCCGAAAAGTGGAGAGAATAACCTTTTTTTCTATCCTGATATAAGTTATGAGCTTTTGAAAAGAAGGAAGGAATTCAACCCTGCGAAAAAAGCCCTGTGGCAAAAAGGTTATCGATTTTACCTGCGATACCCTGCAACACTGAATATTTTTATAGAAAGAGAAGGAAACAAATTTTTTACTGATTACCAGGAAGCTGAGGAATTTGCTTTAAAACTTCCAAAGGCTCACCAGATACAAGAAGAACGACAATGAGACATGGATTGAAACGGATATGAACGGAGAGAAGATAAAGGATATGAAATGTAAAGATTGAATGAATAATGATTGGGAGAAAAGGTTATGCTAGTTCGGGGGGGGGGGGGTGGAGAACCACCAATTGATGACTGCGGGATTCATGTGTGTATTCATGGCATGTGCCATGACCCGTAAAATGGAGGGAGGTAATGCTGTTTTCTTTTTTATAAACAGCATTAGTAGGGGGTTATTTTGGGTTTCTTTAACTATTTATTTTTCTTTTTCATCTTTTAGCCTGGATGTTGGGGGGGGGGGGATGTACAGCAACATGGTGAATTTTAAGGAAACTCCCCAAAGAACCATGAGAAACGAGGTGTTAAGTAATGTTATAGATAGGAGTAATTTTGTTAAGAATAATGGTTAAATTACTGAACTTTTGAGTTTTAATGTTAATGGGTTAAATGGGCCGGTAAAAAGAAAAAGAATTTTAACACATATTAAAAAAATGAAGATAGATATAGCTTTTTTGCAGGAAATTCATCTAACAGAGATGGAACATCAGAAATTAAAAAGAGACTGGGTGGGAACGGTTACTGCAGCTTCATTCAATTCAAAAGCGAGGGGAGTTGCAATTTTGATTAATAAAACATTACCAATCAAAATACAAAATACAATTATTGATCCTGCGGGAAGATATGTGATTATACATTGCCAACTCTTTTCGGAATTATGGACCTTGATGAATATTTATGCACCAAATGAAAATGATATAAAATTTATACAAGAAACTTTTTTGAATCTGGCCGATGCCCAAGATAAAATACTAATAGGTGGAGACTTTAATTTTTGCTTAGACCCAGTTTTAGATAGATCAGTTAGGACAGTTACAAAAACGAAAATAGCAAAATTAACTTTGTCATTGATGAAAGATTTAAATCTAACCGATATATGGAGAAGACTTAACCCAAGAGAAAGAGATTATTCTTTTTACTCATATAGACATAAAACTTATTCGAGGATTGATCTCTTTTTATTATCAACAAACATACAGGACAGAGTGAAAAATGTTGAATATAAAGCAAGAACATTATCAGATCACTCCCCTTTAACAATGTCGATGGTAATGATGGATAAAGAGGAAATTACTTATAGATGGAGATTTAATTCAACATTATTAAATCGAGAAGATTTTTGTGAGTTAATGAGAAGACATATTCAATTTTATTTAGATACAAATTCCAACTCAGTTGATGATAAATTTGTTATATGGGATGCAATGAAAGCATATTTGAGAGGACAGATAATAAGTTATACTTCCAAAATTAAGAAAGAATATATGGCCGAAGTAGAGCAATTGGAGAAAGAAATTACAAAATTAGAAAAAGAATCTCAAAGGTATGTAACGGAAGAGAAACGAAGACAACTTATCAATAAGAAGTTACAATATAATAAGTTACAATAAGAAGTTACAATATAATACATTACAGACATACCGAACAGAAAAAGCAATTATGAGAACTAAACAGAATACTATGAGTTAGGAGAGAGATCACACAAGGTCCTTGCTTGGCAGTTGAAAGCCGAACAGTCTTCGAGAACGATTAACGCTATTAGAATAAATACAAATAAAATTACTTATAAACCTTTAGAAATTAATGAAACCTTTTTAAAAAAAAATTCTGAATTATACGTCAGAATCACAAAAAGATACTAATGAGATAGATTTTTTTAGCACAAATAAACCTTCCTAAATTAAATTTAGAAGAACAGATGGGATTAGATATGCCTTTTTCATTAAAAGAGGTCAAAGAAGTGTTAATATCACTACAGAGTAATAAATCCCCAGGAGAAGATGGGTTCCCGCCAGAATTTTATAAAAAATTTAAATAATTATTAATTCCTCCTTTTATGGAGGTAATACAGCAGGCGGAAAGAACACATAACCTCCCAGAGTCTTTTACGACAGCGATTTTAACAGTAATACCAAAAAAAGATAGGGATCCTTTAAAACCAACATCATATAGACCTATATCTTTGCTGAATACAGATTATAAAATAGTAGCAAAAATGTTATCTAATAGATTGTCTAAGTATTTACCAAAATTAGTACATATGGATCAAACTGGATTTATTAAAAATAGACATTCTGCAGATAATGTAACTAGGTTACTTAGAATACTGCATTTGGCACAAAAGAGGAATGAAATAAGTGTAGCAGTAGCTCTGGATGCAGTAAAAGCATTTGATAGGTTAGAGTGGGATTTTTTATATAAAGTATTGGAAAAATATGGGTTAGGAACAACTTTTATAAACTGGATTAAAACTCTAAATGTGAATCCCAAAGCTAAGGTAGCGGCAAATGGCCAAATTTCAACACCGTTTCAATTAAAAAGGTCAACTAGACAAGGATGCCCATTATCACCTGCTTTATTTGTCCTGGCGATAGAACCGTTAGCTGAACTAATTAGAACTGACCCAGATATTAAGGGTTTTAAAGTCAATCAGGAAGAATTTAAGATTAATTTATTTGCAGATGAGGTTTTGATACACTTAACAAAACCATTAGATTCGTTGCGCAAACTATCTTTTAGATTAGAAGAATATGGAAGAATATCAGGTTATAAAATAAATTGGGATAAAAGTGAAATTTTACCCCTTACTAAAGGAGATTACACTCAATGTCGATTACTAACCCAATTTAGATGGCCATTAATTGGTATAAAGTATTTAGGTATAAGAATTGATAATGATATGAAGAATTTATATAAATTAAATTATTTATTATTACTAAGAAAAATAAAAGAGGACCTTGATAAATGGATGACATTACCAATAACATTAATAGGAAGAGTTAATGCCGTTAAAATGAATATATTTCCGAAATTACAATATTTATTCCAAACATTACCAATACAAGTACCACAGAAGTTTTTTCAAGTTAAATAAATATGTGCGGAAATTTCTTTGGAAAGGTAAAATGTCAAGAATATCGTTGGAAAAATTGACATGGAAGTTTGATTCAGGAGGATTACAACTTCCGAACTTTAAGAATTATTATAAAGCAAACCAACTGAGGTTTATTGCATCTCTTTTTGAAGAAAAAAACCCGGCATGGATAAGAATAGAACTAGATAAAATAGGAGAAAATATACCAGAAGACTTTATATATAAATGGGAACCTAAATTGATACGGGGACTGAAAGAATCTCCATTATTAAAACACTTGATCGGATTATGGAATAAGGTAAATTTTGAGGATGAAACAAAAAAATCTTTATTAGGAAAGACAACTTTGATTCAGAATAGATTGATACCTTTTACAATGGATAACCAGCTTCTATATAGGTGGCATCAAAAAGGGATTAGATATATAGGTGATTGCTTTGAAAAAGGTATATTGATGTCATTTGAACAATTGAAAAATAAATATCATATATCAAATAATTCCCTTTTCTGTTACTTTCAATTAAGAGCTTATTTAAAAGATAAATTGGGTCAAACAATGTTATTGCCGAAATCTAAGGAAATTGAAAACCTAATTCAAAAAGGACAAATCATTTTTTTTACTTCTATAATCCAATTCAAAAAAGGCTCCTAAACAAGGAATTCATATATCAAGGCGAAAATGGGAAACGGATTTGAATATTAATATTGATGGAACAAATTGGTCAAAACTATGCCTTGACAGTATGAAAAATACAATAAATGTTCGGTTTAGACTAGTACAATATAACTTTCTGCATCAATTATATATCACACCACAAAAATTAAAGAGAATAAACTCAAGTTTATCTGACCAATGTTTTCGGTGCAATCAAGAAATTGGTACTTTGTTTCATTCTACTTGGTCCTGTTCAAAAATACAACCTTTTTGGACAAACTTAAGAAGCTTTTTAGAACAGATTATCGGAATACAACTTCCATACAACCCAAGATTTTTGTTATTGGGTGATGTTGAAGGAATAAGACCACAACTTAAAATGAATAAATATCAGAAAGAATTTATAAAAATTGCATTAGCAGTAGCCAAAAAAACTATCGCAGTTACTTGGAAATCTGATTCCTATTTAAGTATGGACCTTTGGAATAATGAAATTTCTAACTGTATCCCACTTGAAAAAATTATTTATAATTTAAGGAACAAATATGATACTTTTTTAAATATCTGGCGTCCTTATCTACAAAAGAGGGGCCTATATATATAGAAGAATTGTTCATATTTACAATGGTTCTTTTGGGAGAGATGTATATACATATACAGTTTATTCTGTTTGGAATTCCATGGGGCGTGTGCAGGACCACCAACAACCAGGCAGTCTTTAATCTTTTTTTCTTTTCTTTCTTTTTCTTATTTGGGGTTAGTATAAGGGGGGTGGGGGGGAAGGGTGGGGGGGGGTTGTTTTCCAAAAAGTTCTGTAAAAAATAAAAAATAAATAATAAAAATTTAAATTTAAAAAAAAGAAAAAAGAATGTTCAGCCAATATCATTGGTGATAGTGCAAACCAACCTGATGAACTGAATACTTTTGTATGGTGACTTCTGGCTCTTCAGAATCCAGTGTGCCTCTCCCCAGGGTGACAGTTGCAGAGGTTAGAGCGGCCTTGCTGTGGGTAAATCCACGAAAAGCAACAGGCCTAGACGGAGTTCCTGGCCGTGTCCTTAGTAGCTGAGCGGAAACGCTGGCAGCTGTATTCGTGGACATCTTTGTTCTTTCCCTACTCCGTTCTCAGGTACCCAACTGCCTCTTGAAGACCACCATCATTCCAGTGTCGAGGAAAGGCAAAACCTCAAGTTTAAACGACCACCGAACAGTGGCCTTGACATCCACCATCATGAAATGTTTTGGGAGGCTTGCAATGGAACGCATTATATCCAGTCTAGCCAGCGTCCTTGACCCACTGCAGTTCGCCTACCGCCACAACAGGTCCACGGACGATTTCATCGCCCTAGCCCTACACTCGTTCCCAGATCACCTGGACCGTAGTAATTGCCGGGATTCTGAAATACAAGTGTGAAGCAAGATAAACGTAGAAGACTCAGATGACACCCGTGGAGTGAGGAAAACATATCGAATGTCCGAAATGAGTGACCCAATAAAATAACTGATAGTCCGAAACAAATGCATACTTCGCACAACTCAAGCGCACCTGAGTTAGAGTGAAAATTACATCGCCATCGCACCTGAACATTGCTACAAAATCAGTTCAAGCCGAACAATAGAAATAGAAATAGCCGATCATGCTTACTTATTGCTAAAGTCGATTTGGTAGCTATATTCCAAATGTTGTGGATGTATAAATGCACTATCTTCAACATGTCTCAACTACCGTTACTGTTAGCTCGTTCTTTATACCCATCACCATCTGAGTGTTACGGTCTTTCCTTCCAGTTCCTTGTAAATCTAGCCTCTCTTAACCCTCTGATCTCTGTTATTTGCTTCTCCATTCTGGGTAAATGACAGTGCATCCATTCTATTTATTCCCCTCACGATTTATATACCTTTGTAACATTACCACTCCCCCCCTCTCCCAGCCTCCTGCCATCCAAGGAATATAGAACTTAACTCCACCTAGAGCTCAGGCCATAAAGATAATTATAAGCGAAGCCCTGCTTTAACTAACAACGGTGATACCACAAATGGGAAAAAGGTACATAGACTGGACCGAGAGCCACGAGTCACACGGCAGAGAAACAGCCCAGCAACTATCCTTGTCTACGATTTCCAATTAATAAGTCCCAGCACATGCTCCGTAGATTATTATGCTTCGACGTTATCTCATTTAAAGAGCGCGATACGGATCTTCAACTCGGTGCAGAGATTGAAGTCATGATTTGTCCGTCGAAAAAAAAGTGCCCTTCAAAGGACCAACAGTTGATCAGATGGTCTACCCTGTCACCTTCACGATAGTTCATACGGTCTGCCATCCCTACTCCATGGCGGATATTTGTCTATGGAACAGATGCGCTACACCACTGCGAACTATGTTCTGCATTCTGTATCTTCCTTTTGCTTCATTTATTTGCATCAATCAATCAATCAATCAATCAATCAATCAATCAATCAATCAATCTTTGATTAATTCTTATTATTAATAATATAAATTATTATTACTATAGTATTATTATTGTATTTACTACCCCCGGCATCGCATTAGGATGACTTTTCAGGCTGCTGCAATGTTAAATGCAGTGATCGCCTTGCATTAAAGAAATATTGCAACACCCTGCGATGTGAAATGCAATAATAATCCTGCAAAACCTCTCAAATGTTAAACGTGACTAATGCTTCGTATTAGGATAACTTTGCAGGCTACTGCAATGTTAAATGCAGTGATGGCCTTGCATTAAAGTCACCTAGCTACCCCCAATGGATGTTTTCTGCATTAAATTAATTGCAATAATATTGCAAAACCTCTCAAACGTTAAATGCAACAAATGCATCGCATTAGGATGACTTTTCAGGCTTCCTGCAATGTTAAATGCAGTGATCGCCTTGCATTAAAGAAATATTGCAACACCCTGCGATGTGAAATGCAATAATAATCCTGCAAAACCTCTCAAATGTTAAATGCGACTAATGCATCGCATTAGGATAACTTTGCAGGCTGCTGCAATGTTAAATGCAGTGATGGCCTTGCATTAAAGTCATCTAGCGACCCCCAGTGGATGTTAAATGCATTAAATTAATTGCAATCATCCTGCAAAACCTCTCAAATGTTAAATGCAACTAATGCATCGTATTAGGATAACTTTGCAGGCTGCTGGAATGTTAAATGCAGCGCTGGCGTTGCATTAAAGCAATATTGCAACCCCCTGGGATGTTAAATGCAATAAAATTAATTGCAATAATTTTGCAAAACCTCTCAAATGTTAAATGCAAATAATGCATCGTATTAGGATAACTTTGCAGGCTGCTGCATTGTTAAATGCAGCGCTGGCGTTGCATTAAAGCAATATTGCAACCCCCTGGGATGTGAAATGCAATAAAATTAATTGCAATAATTTTGCAAAACCTCTCAAATGTTAAATGCAATTAATGCAACGCATTAGAACAACTTTGCAGGCTCCTGCAATGTTAAATTATTATTACTATAGTATTATTATTGTATTTACTACCCCCGGCATCGCATTAGGATGACTTTTCAGGCTGCTGCAATGTTAAGTGCAGTGATCGCCTTGCATTAAAGAAATATTGCAACACCCTGCGATGTGAAATGCAATAATAATCCTGCAAAACCTCTCAAATGTTAAACGTGACTAATGCTTCGTATTAGGATAACTTTGCAGGCTACTGCAATGTTAAATGCAGTGATGGCCTTGCATTAAAGTCACCTAGCTACCCCCAATGGATGTTTTCTGCATTAAATTAATTGCAATAATTTTGCAAAACCTCTCAAACGTTAAATGCAACAAATGCATCGCATTAGGATGACTTTTCAGGCTTCCTGCAATGTTAAATGCAGTGATCGCCTTGCATTAAAGAAATATTGCAACACCCTGCGATGTGAAATGCAATAATAATCCTGCAAAACCTCTCAAATGTTAAATGCGACTAATGCATCGCATTAGGATAACTTTGCAGGCTGCTGCAATGTTAAATGCAGTGATGGCCTTGCATTAAAGTCATCTAGCGACCCCCAGTGGATGTTAAATGCATTAAATTAATTGCAATCATCCTGCAAAACCTCTCAAATGTTAAATGCAACTAATGCATCGTATTAGGATAACTTTGCAGGCTGCTGGATTGTTAAATGCAGCGCTGGCGTTGCATTAAAGCAATATTGCAACCCCCTGGGATGTTAAATGCAATAAAATTAATTGCAATAATTTTGCAAAACCTCTCAAATGTTAAATGCAAATAATGCATCGTATTAGGATAACTTTGCAGGCTGCTGCATTGTTAAATGCAGCGCTGGCGTTGCATTAAAGCAATATTGCAACCCCTGGGATGTTAAATGCAATAAAATTAATTGCAATAATTTTGCAAAACCTCTCAAATGTTAAATGCAATTAATGCAACGCATTAGAACAACTTTGCAGGCTCCTGCAATGTTAAATTATTATTACTATAGTATTATTATTGTATTTACTACCCCCGGCATCGCATTAGGATGACTTTTCAGGCTGCTGCAATGTTAAATGCAGTGATCGCCTTGCATTAAAGAAATATTGCAACACCCTGCGATGTGGCCTTGCATTAAAGTCATCTAGCGACCCCCAATGGATGTTATATGCATTAAATTAATTGCAATAATTTTGCAAAACCACTCAAATGTTAAATGCAACTGATGCAACGCATTAAAATAACTTTGCAGGCCACTGCAATGTTAAATGCAGCGCTGGCGTTGCAGTAAAGCAATATTGCAACCACCCTGGGCTGTTAAATGCAGTAAAATCGTTGCATTTACAATAATCTTTGCAAAGCGAGACAAAGGGTGCGATCCCTTAGCACCCATTGGCCGCGGCGCGCGTCCATCAAGGCGACGGACGTCCCGCCCCAGGACCGGAGATTGGCAGGCGGGCGGGAGGGGAAGCGGAGGGGCGGGGCTTGGACTGGGGAGCGGGCGGCGGGGATTGGTCCGGGCGGCCGTCGGTTAGGGCGGGCGGGCGGCGACGATTGGACGCGGTGGACGTCGGTCAGAGGGAGGAGAAGGAACCCGCCCCCTTCTCTCTCTCCGGTCCGCGTTTGTAGACAGAGGGAGAGAGGGAGGGAGGAAGGGAGGGAGGGGAGAGAGAGAGAGAGAGGGGGAGGGAGGTAGATGGAGGAGTGTGGGCTGGGTGAGTGGGGGAGGGGGGAAGGGAGGGAAGGAGACAGGATTTGAGGGGGAAATGGGAAATTG
>NW_027602423.1:32500-36344 GCF_053455715.1 Rhinoraja longicauda
TGCAGATTGTAGTTAGGAAGCCTACATAAAAAGGCATTTTTGAGTGTGTGTGTGTGTGAGTGTGTGAGTGAGTGAGAGAGATTTGGCCAATCTCTCTCTCTTACCTCTTCCTATAGCTGTGATAGCTGCTCCTTTCTCAGCTTAACCCCCAGTCTAGTGGACACCGACACTCCAGCAGTCCCCATGAGGACCGTGCCCCAAGCTTGTGATCACCGTCTCTTTTATCGGCCCCCTCCAACCTGAGGGACGAAACACACAGGGTTGTCTTACACTTACCCAATAACAGATATTGATTAACCCCACACATACATACATACATACAAACATACATAACAGGTATCTCCTTGACCCAATAATACCACCGACAGCTCAGTGCTCTGTGTTGTATGGAAAGCTCTGGAAGGCAGCTAGCAAACAAGGACAAACATTGATACCATGTGCCCTGCAAAAACCCAATAGGAATGATGCACTCAGGGTCAGTTTGCAAAATCATTCTGCAAGGTATCAATTTGAAGGAATTGATGGGGAACTCCTGGACCATTGTCCATCCTGCAGATCATCCTGAGCCCAGACTGGCAGGTGTCAATCAAACGGTCTGCAGATTGTATTAGATAAAGTTATGAATCCTACATAAATAAATATTTATTTAAGTTGCTGCATATTCCCAAATGCAGATTGTATTAGATAAAGTTTTTGAATCCTACATAAATAAATATTTTTGATAAAACACAAGACTTCTTTATTCTTTATCCCATCAGCAATAAAACACATAAATCCTACATAAATATTTTTTTATTTAAGTTGCTGCATATTCCAAAATGCAGATTGTATTAGTTAAAGTTAGAAATCCTACATAAATAAATATTTTTGATAAAATATTTTTGATAAAACACAAGACTTGTTTATTCTTTATCCCATCAGCAATAAAACAGGCAAGTTTTTATTTAAATATCAAAAAATACTTTTTCAAAATATTTAATATTTTAAAAACTTTTTCTTTTCAACAACTCCATCCGACATTTCAAAATGCAGATTGTATTAGTTAAAGTTATGAATCCTATATAAATAAATATTTATTTAAGTTGCTGCATATTCAAAAATGCAGATTGTATTAGTTCAAGTTATGAATCCTACATAAATAAATATTTTTGATTTAAAAAAATTGATAAAGCACAAGACTTGTTTATTCTTTATCCCATCAGCAATAAACAGGCAAGTTTTTAAAAAATATCAGAAAATACTTTTTTCATGTAATAAATATTTTTAAAACATTCTCTTTTCAACAACTCCATCCTACATTTCCACGTTACACATTCAATGCAGATATTCATTTCCAAATTTTTGATAAAATATTTTTGATAAAACACAACACTTTTTAATTCTTGATCCCATCAGCAATAAAACATGCAAGTTTTAAAAAAATATCAAAAAATACTTTTTCAGAATATTAAATATTAAAAAAAAAATCTTTTCAACAACTCCATCTGACATTTCAAAATGCAGATTGTATCAAGTTATGAATCCTATATAAATAAATATTTATCATGAGGATCCAGCACCAAGTTCTTATGTAGTAAGAACCCACGCCATTTTAGTAAACAAACCCCGCCGCTGGGCGCCTGCCCCAGCCATTTCAGAAAGCTACCCCGCCATTTTAGTAAGCAAATAACGCAGCTGTGCGCTCTCCCCCGCCATTTCAGTAATCAAACCCGCCGCTCCCCCTCTGCCTCCGCCATATTAGTAAGCAAACCCTGCCGCTGTGCGCTCTGCCCCCGCTATTTTAGTAAGCAACCCCGCCATTTCAGTAAGGAAACCCCGCCATTTTAGTAAGCAAACCCCGCCGCTCCGTCCTCTGCCTCCGCCATTTTAGTAAGCAAACCCCGCCGCTGTGCGCTCTGCCTCCGCCATTTTAGTAAGCAAACCCCGCCGCTCCGTCCTCTGCCTCCGCCATTTCAGTAAGCAACCCCGCCATTTCAGTAAGCATGTATGAATCCTACATATATAAATATTTTGGATAAAATGTTTTTGATAAAACACAACACTTTTTAATTCTTTATCCCATCAGCAAGTTTTAAAAAATATATCAAAAAATACTTTTTCAGAATATTAAATTTTTTTTTAACTTTTTCTTTTCAACAACTCCATCCCACATTTCAAAATGCAGATTGTATTAGTTAAAGTTATGAATCCTACATAAATAAATATTTATTTAAGCTGCTGCATATTCCAAAATGCAGATTGTATTAGTTCAAGTTATGAATCCTACATCAATAAATATTTCCCATGAGGATCTACCACCAAGCTTGTGATCACCATCTCTTTTATCTGCCCCCTCCAACCTGAGGGACCAAACAGACATAACAGGCATCTCCCTGAACCAATAATACAAAGGACAGCTCAATGCACTGTGCTGCAAAACCCCAATAGGATCGATGCACTCAGAGTCAGTTTGCAAAATCATTCTGCAAGGTATCAATTTGAAGGAACTCCTGGACCATTGTCCATCCTGTAGATCACCCTGAGCCCAGACTGGCAGGTGTCAATCAAACGAAAAGCCCGTGGTTCTGCAGACAAGGGCTGAGCAATACTGACAAATCTCTGACTCAATATATTTAATTAAGCTGCCACATATTCCAAAATGCAGATTGTATTAGTTAAAGTTAGAAATCCTACATGAATAAACATTTTTGATAACACACAACACTTGTTTATTCTTTATCACATCAGCAATAAAACAGGCACGTTTTAAAAAATATATCAAAAAATACTTTTTTAAAGTAATAAATATTTTAAAAAACATTCTCTTTTCAACAACTCCATCCGACATTTCCACAGGTTACACATTCAATGCAGATATTCATTTCCAAATTTACACAAAATCCCTTATTTGAAGTCTCTCTCTCTCTCTCTCTCTCTCTCTCTCTCTCTCTCTCTCTCTCTCTCTCTCTCTCTCTCTCTCTCTCTAACAAATGCAGGGATTCCCCATTTTAATATTAACAGTTTGGGAGGGGTGAGAAGAGAGAGCAAGAGAGAGAGAGAGAGAGTGTGTGTATGAGAGAGAATCAATCATTCAATCTGATTATCATGAGGTTTAGTGAATTAAACTACACTGCAGAGAACTAAAGTGAACTGTTTAAAACTATTTATAAATTAAAGCTCGCAGCTTTTTGAGTTTGTTTGTGCTCTCTCTCTCTCTCTCTCTCTCTCTCTCACACTCTCTCCCCCTCTCTCTCTCTCCCTAAAGAGAACTATTAGTGAACTATACTACATTAAATTAAATAAAGCTCTCTCTCCCCCTCCTCTCTCTCTCCTTCCCTCTTCTCCCTCTCCCTCTCACTCTCCCTCTCCCCCTCCCCCTCCCTCTCTCCCTCCCTCTCTCCTTCCCCCTCTCTCTCCCTCTCTCTCTCCCACTCCTCTCCCTAAAGGGGACTATCATGTTTAACTAAACAACATTAAATCAAATAAAGTTAAACTGAATTACATTGGTTTGAACCGTGTTTAACTAAACTACATTAAATTAAATAAAGTTAAACTGAATTTAATTGGTTTGAATCATGTTTAACTAAACTACATTAAATTAAATAAAGATAAACTGAATTAAATTGATTTGAACCGTGTTTAACTAAACTACATTAAATTAAATAAAGCTAAACTGAATTACATTGATATGAACCGTGTTTAACTAAACTACATTAAATTCAATTAACACAAAAAAATAGACAAGACACTAATGGATTTAAAACACAAGAAGCTTACCCACTTGCAGGAGTTGGCAGAGGTTACAGGTTCGATGCCAGAGTTGGCCGGTCTGAGCTCCCAATACTGCAATTAGCAGCATGCAGCT